>NW_027521708.1:0-58779 GCF_052094955.1 Ictidomys tridecemlineatus
AGTACACCAAACCACTTGGCTCACCAAATTTCGTTCTTCTAGGTTTAAACCGTTCGTTTGCCGTAACCGTTTTCATTTTTAGGTTTCACTCTGTTTTCTCCTATAGGGATACATGTATTTGGAACTCTAAATCAAACACGGTTTGTGCTAGCTCTTTGAAACTTGACACAATAAAGCAGTTTCAAGTTCTATCTCTATGGTTTATTTGCTGTTGATGTAGCCCTAAGCAGAGACTGGCGAAAATCACTTTCATGGAAAGGGGTTGCCAAGCTTGCAAAAATACGAGTTTCCTGAAATCTCAGGCAACATTTTTTCACACAATCTTGATGATTCTTTCAGGTAATGATCAGTACACCAAAAACACTAGGCTCACCAAGTTCGTTCTTCTAGGTTAAACCGTTCGTTTGCAGTAACCGTTTTCATTTTTAGGTTTCACTCTGTTTTCTCCTATAGGGATACATGTATTTGGAACTCTAAATCAAACACGGTTTGTGCTAGCTCTTTGAAACTTGACACAATAAAGCAGTTTCAAGTTCTATCTCTATGGTTTGTTTGCTGTTTATGTAGCCATAAAAAGAGACTGGCGAAAATCACTTTCATGGAAAGGGGTTGCCAAGCTTCCAAAAAACTAGGAGTTGCCTGAAATCTCAGCAAACATTTTTTCACCCAATTTTGATGATTCTTTCAGGTAATGATGAGTACACCAAAACCACTTGGCTCACCCAATTTCGTTCTTCTAGGTTAAACCGTTCGTTTGCAGTAACCGTTTTCATTTTTAGGTTTCACTCTGTTTTCTCTTATAGGGATACATGTATTTGGAACTCTAAATGAAACACGGTTTGTGCTAGCTCTTTGAAACTTGACACAATAAAGCAGTTTCAAGTTCTTTCACTATGGTTTGTTTGCTGTTGATGTAGCCCTAAGCAGAGACTGGCGAAAATCACTTTCATGGAAAGGGGTTGCCAAGCTTCCAAAAAATTACGAGTTGCCTGAAATCTCAGCGAACATTTTTTCACCCAATCTTGATGATTCTTTCAGGTAATTATCAGTACACCAAAACTACTTGTCTCACCAAATTTCGTTCTTCTAGGTTAAACCGTTCGTTTGCAGTAACCGTTTTCATTTTTAGGTTTCACTCTGTTTTCTCCTATACGGATACATGTATTTTGAAACTCTAAATCAAACACGGTTTGTGCTAGCTCTTTGAAACTTTACACAACAAAGCAGTTTCATGTTCTAATTCTATGGTTTGTTTGCTGTTGATGTAGACCTAAGCAGAGACTGGCGAAAATCACTTTCATGGAAAGGGGTTTCCAAGCTTCTAAAAAACTACGAGTTGCCTGAAATCTCAGCACACATTTTTTCACCCAATCTTGATGATTCTTTCAGGTAATGATCAGTACACCAAAACCACTTGGCTCCCCAAATTTCGTTCTACTAGGTTAAACCGTTCGTTTGCAGTAACCGTTTTCATTTTTAGGTTTCACTCTGTTTTCTCCTATAGGGATACATGTATTTGGAACTCTAAATCAAACACGGTTTGTGCTAGCTCTTTGAAACTTGACACAATAAAGCAGTTTCAAGTTCTATCTCTATGGTTTGTATGCTGTTGATGTAGCCCTAAGCAGAGACTGGCGAAAATCACTTTCATGGAAAGGGGTTGCCAAGCTTCCAAAAAACTACGAGTAGCCTGAAATCTCAGCAACATCTTTTCACCCAATTTTGATGATTCTTTCAGGTAATGATCAGTACACCAAAACCACTTATCTCACCAAATTTTGTTCTTCTAGTTTAAACCGTTCGTTTGCAGTAACCGTTTTCATTTTTAGGTTTCACTCTGTGTTCTTCTATAAGGATACATGTATTTGGATCTCTAAATGAAACATGGTTTGTGCTAAGTCTTTGAAACTTGACACAATAAAGCAGTTTCAAGTTCTATCTATAGTTTGTTTGCTGTTGATGTAGCCCTAAGCAGAGACTGGCGAAAATCACTTTCATGGAAAGGGGTAGCCAAGCTTCCAAAAAACTATGAGTTGCCTGAAATTTCAGCCAACATTTTTTCACCCAATCTTGATGATTCTTTCAGGTAATGATCAGTACACCAAAACCACTTGGCTCACCAAGTTTCGTTCTTCTAGGTTAAACCGTTCGTTTGCAGTAACCGTTTTTATTTTTAGTTTTCACTCTGTTTTCTCCTATAGGGATACATGTATTTGGAACTCTAAATCAAACACGGTTTGTGCTAGCTCTTTGAAACTTGGCAAAATAAAGCAGATTCAAGTTCTATCCCTATGGTTTGTTTGCTGTTGATGTAGCCCTAAGCAGAGACTGGCAAAAATCACTTAAATGGAAAGGGGTTGCCAAGCTTCCAAAAAACTACGAGTTCCTGAAATCTCAGCCAACAGTTTCTCACCCAATCTTGATGATTCTTTCAGGTAATGATCAGTACACCAGAACCACTTGGCTCACCAAGTTTCGTTCTTCTAGGTTAAACCGTTCGTTTGCAGTAACCGTTTTCATTTTTAGGTTTCACTCTGTTTTCTCCTATAGGGATACATGTATTTGGAACTCTAAATCAAACACGGTTTGTGCTAGCTCTTTGAAACTTGACACAATAAAGCAGCTTCAAGTTCTATCTCTATGGTTTGTTTGCTGTTTATGTAGCCCTAAGAAGAGACTGGCGAAAATCACTTTCATGGAAAGGGATTGCCAAGCTTCCAAAAAACTACCAGTTGCCTGAAATCTCAGCCCACATTTTTTCACCTAATCTTGATGATTCTTTCAGGTAATGATGAGTACACCAAAATCACTTGGCTCACCAAATTTCGTTCTTCTAGGTTAAACCGTTCGTTTGCAGTAACCGTTTTCATTTTTAGGTTTCACTCTGCTTTCTCCTATAGGGATACATGTATTTGGAACTCTAAATCAAACACGGTTTGTGCTAGCTCTTTGAAACTTGACACAATAAAGCAGTTTCAAGTTCTATCTCTATGGTTTGTTTGCTGTTTATGTAGCCATAAAAAGAGACTGGCGAAAATCACTTTCATGGAAAGGGGTTGCCAAGCTTCCAAAAAACTAGGAGTTGCCTGAAATCTCAGCAAACATTTTTTCACCCAATTTTGATGATTCTTTCAGGTAATGATGAGTACACCAAAACCACTTGGCTCACCCAATTTCGTTCTTCTAGGTTAAACCGTTCGTTTGCAGTAACCGTTTTCATTTTTAGGTTTCACTCTGTTTTCTCTTATAGGGATACATGTATTTGGAACTCTAAATGAAACACGGTTTGTGCTAGCTCTTTGAAACTTGACACAATAAAGCAGTTTCAAGTTCTTTCACTATTGTTTGTTTGCTGTTGATGTAGCCCTAAGCAGAGACTGGCGAAAATCACTTTCATGGAAAGGGGTTGCCAAGCTTCCAAAAAATTACGAGTTGCCTGAAATCTCAGCAAACATTTTTTCACCCAATCTTGATGATTCTTTCAGGTAATTATCAGTACACCAAAACTACTTGTCTCACCAAATTTCGTTCTTCTAGGTTAAACCGTTCGTTTGCAGTAACCGTTTTAATTTTTAGGTTTCACTCTGTTTTCTCCTATACGGATACATGTATTTGAAACTCTAAATCAAACACGGTTTGTGCTAGCTCTTTGAAACTTGACACAACAAAGCAGTTTCATGTTCTAATTCTATGGTTTGTTTGCTGTTGATGTAGACCTAAGCAGAGACTGGCGAAAATCACTTTCATGGAAAGGGGTTTCCAAGCTTCCAAAAAACTACGAGTTGCCTGAAATCTCAGCACACATTTTTTCACCCAATTTTGATGATTCTTTCAGGTAATGATCAGTACACCAAAACAACTTGGCTCACCAAATTTCGTTCTACTAGGTTAAACCGTTCGTTTGCAGTAACCGTTTTCATTTTTAGGTTTCACTCTGTTTTCTCCTATAGGGATAGATGTATTTGGAACTCTAAATCCAACACGGTTTGTGCTAGCTCTTTGAAACTTGACACAATAAAGCAGTTTCAAGTTCTATTTCTAATGTTTGTTCGCTGTTGATGTAGCCCTAAGAAGAGACTGGCGAAAATCACTTTCATAGAAACGGGTTGGCAAGCTTCCAAAAAACTACCAGTTGCATGAAATCTCAGCCAACATTTTTTCACCTAATCTTGATGATTCTTTCAGGTAATGATGAGTACACCAAAACCACTTGGCTCACCAAATTTCGTTCTTCTAGGTTAAACCGTTCGATTGCAGTAACCGTTTTCATTTTTAGGTTTCAATCTGCTTTCTCCTATAGGGATACATGTATTTGGAACTCTAAATCAAACACGGTTTGTGCTAGCTCTTTGAAACTTGACACAATAAAGCAGTTTCAAGTTCTATCTCTATGGTTTGTTTGCTGTTTATGTAGCCATAAGCAGAGACTGGCGAAAATCACTTTCATTTAAAGGGGTTGCCAAGTTTCTAAAAAAGTTCGAGTTGCCTGAAATCTCAGCAAACATTTTTTCACCCAATTTTGATGATTCTTTCAGGTAATGATCAGAACACCAAAACCACTTGGCTCACCAAATTTCGTTCTTCTAGGTTAAACCGTTCGTTTGCAGTAACCGTTTTCATTTTTAGGTTTCACTCTGTTATCTCCTATATGGATACATGTATTTGGAAATCTGAATCAAACACGGTTTGTGATAGCTCTTTGAAACTTGAAACAATAAAGCAGTTTCAAGTTCTCTTGCTATGATTTGTTTGCTGTTGATGTAGCCCTATGCAGAGACTGGCGAAAATCACTTGGATGGAAAAGGGTTCCCAAGCTTCCAAAAAACTACGAGTTGCCTGAAATCTCAGCACACATTTTTTCACCCAATCTTGATGATTCTTTCAGGTAATTATCAGTACACCAAAACTACTTGTCTCACCAAATTTCGTTCTTCTAGGTTAAACCGTTCGTTTGCAGTAACCGTTTTCATTTTTAGGTTTCACTGTGTTTTCTCCTATAGGGATACATGTATTTGGAACTCTAAATCAAACACGGTTTGTGCTAGCTCTTTGAAAGTTGACACAATAAAGTAGTTTCAAGTTCTATCTCTATGGTTTGTTTGTTGTTGATGTAGCCCTAAGGAGAGACTGGCGAAAATCAGTTTCATGGAAAGGGGTTGCCAGCTTCCAAAAAACTACGAGTTGCCTGAAATGTCAACAAACATTTTTTCACCCAATCTTGATGATTCTTTCAGGTAATGATCAGTACACCAAAACCACTAGGCTCACCAAATTTCGTTCTTCTAGGTTACACCGTTCGTTTGCAGTAACCGTTTTCATTTTTAGGTTTCACTCTGTTTTCTCCTATAGGGATACATGTATTTAGAACTCTAAATCAAACACGGTTCGTGCTAGCTCTTTGAAACTTGACACAATAAAGCAGTTTCAAGTTCTATCTCTATGGTTTGTTTGCTGTTGATGTAGCCCTAAGCAGAGACTGGCGAAAATCACTTTCATGAAAAGGGTTTGCCAAGCTTCCAAAAAACTACGAGTTTCCTGAAATCTCAGCACACATTTTTTCACCCAATCTTGATGATTTTTTAAGGTAATGATCAGTACACCAAAACCACTTGGCTCACCCAATTTCGTTCTTCAAGGTTAAACCGTTCGTTTGCAGTCACCGTTTTCATTTTTAGGTTTCACTCTCTTTTCTCCTATAGGGATACATGTATTTGGAACTCTAAATCAAACACGGTTTGTGCTAGCTCTTTGAAACTTGACACAATAAACCAGTTTCAAGTTCTATCTCAATGGTTTGTTTGCTGTTGATGTAGCCTAAGCTGAGACTGGCGAAAATCGCTTTCATGGAAACTGGTTGCCAGCTTTCAAAAAACTACGAGTTGCCTGAAATCTCAGCAAACATTTTTTCACCCAATACTGATGATTCTTTCAGGTAATGATCAGTACACCAAATCCACTAGGCTCACCAAGTTTCGTTCTTCTAGGTTAAACCGTTCGTTTGCAGTAACCGTTTACATTTTTAGGTTTCACTCTGTTTTCTCCTATAGGGATACATGTATTTGGAACTCTAAATCAAACACGGTTTGTGCTAGCTCTTTGAAACTTCACAAAATAAAGCATTTTCAAGTTCTATCACTATGGTTTGTTTGCTGTTGATGTAACCCTAAGCAGAGAGTGGCGAAAATCACTTTCATGGAAAGGGGTTGCCAAGCTACCAAAAAACCAAGAGTTGCCTGAAATCTGAGCAAACATTTTTTCACCCAATCTTGATGATTCTTTCAGGTAATGATCAGTACACCAAAACCACTTGGCACACCCAATTTCTTTCTTCTAGGTTAAACCGTTCGTTTGCAGTAACCATTTCCATTTTTAGGTTTCACTCTGTTTTCTCCTATAGGGATACATGTATTTGGAACTGTAAATCAAACACGGTTTGTGGTAGCTCTTTGGAACTTGACACAATAAAGAAGATTCAAGTTCTATCTCTATGGTTTGTTTGCTGATGATGTAGCCCTAAGCAGAGACTGGCGAAAATCACTTTCATGGAAAGGGGTTGCCAAGCTTCGAAAAAACTACGAGTTGCCTGAAATCTCAGCAAACATTTTTTCACCCATTCTTGATGATTCTTTCAGGTAATGATCAGTATACCAAAACCACTTGGCTCACCAAATTTCGTTCTTCTAGGTTAAACCGTTCGTTTGCAGTAACCGTTTTCATTTTTAGGTTTCACTCTGTTTTCTCCTATAGGGATACATGTATTTGGAACTCTAAATCAAACACGGTTTGTGCTAGCTCTTTGAAACTTGACACAATAAAGCAGTTTCAAGTTCTATCTCTATGGTTTGTATGCTGTTGATGTAGCCCTAAGCAGAGATTGGCGAAAATCACTTTCATGGAAAGGGGTTGCCAAGCTTTCAAAAAACTACGAGTAGCCTGAAATCTCAGCAAACATTTTTTCACCCAATTTTGATGATTCTTTCAGGAAATGATCAGTACACCAAAACCACTTGGCTCACCAAATTTCATTCTTCTATGTTAAACCGTTCGTTTGCAGTAACCGTTTTCATTTTTAGGTTTCACTCTGTGTTCTCCTATAGGGATACATGTATTTGAACTCTAAATGAAACACGGTTTGTGCTAACTCTTTGAAACTTGACACAATAAAGCAGTTTCAAGTACTATCTATAGTTTGTTTGCTGTTGATGTAGCCCTAAGCAGAGACAGGCGAAAATCACTTTCATGGAAAACGGTAGCCAAACTTCCAAAACCTACGAGTTGCCTGAAATCTCAGCCAAGATTTTTTCACCCAATCTTGATGATTCTTTCAGGTAATGATCAGTACACCAAAACCACTTGGCTCACCCAATTTCGTTCTTCTAGGTTAAACCGTTCGTTTGCCGTAACCGTTTTCATTTTTAGGTTTCACTCTGTTTTCTCCTATAGGGATACATGTATTTGGAACTCTAAATCAAACAAGGTTTGTGCTAGGTCTTTGGAACTTGACACAATAAAGCAGATTCAAGTTCTATCTCTATGGTTTGTTTGCTGTTGATGTAGCCCTAGCAGAGACTGGCGAAAATCACTTTCATGGAAAGGGGATGCCAAGATTCCAGAAAACTACGAGTTGCCTGAAATATCAGCAAATATTTTTTCACCCAATCTTCATGATTCTTTCAGGTAATGATGAGTACACCAAACCACTTGGCTCACCAAATTTCGTTCTTCTAGGTTAAACCGTTCGTTTGCCGTAACCGTTTTCATTTTTAGGTTTCACTCTGTTTTCTCCTATAGGGATACATGTATTTGGAACTCTAAATCAAACACGGTTTGTGCTAGGTCTTTGGAACTTGACACAATAAAGCAGATTCAAGTTCTATCTCTATGGTTTGTTTGCTGTTGATGTAGCCCTAAGCAGAGACTGGCGAAAATCATTTTCATGGAAAGGGGATGCCAAGCTTCCAGAAAACTACGAGTTGCCTGAAATCTCAGCAAACATATTTTCACCCAATTTTGATGATTCTTTCAGGTAATGATGAGTACACCAAACCACTTGGCTCACCAAATTTCGTTCTTCTAGGTTAAACCGTTCGTTTGCCATAACCGTTTTCATTTTTAGGTTTCACTCTGTTTTCTCCTATAGGGATACATGTATTTGGAACTCTAAATCAAACACGGTTTGTGCTAGCTCTTTGAAACTTGACACAATAAAGCAGTTTCAAGTTCTATCTCTATGGTTTGTATGCTGTTGATGTAGCCCTAAGCAGAGACTGGCGAAAATCACTTTCATGGAAAGGGGTTGCCAAGCTTCCAAAAAACTACGAGTAGCCTGAAACCTCAGCAAACATATTTTCACCCAATTTTGATGATTCTTTCAGGTAATGATGAGTACACCAAACCACTTGGCTCACCAAATTTCGTTCTTCTAGGTTAAACCGTTCGTTTGCCGTAACCGTTTTCATTTTTAGGTTTCACTCTGTTTTCTCCTATAGGGATACATGTATTTGGAACTCTAAATCAAACACGGTTTGTGCTAGCTCTTTGAAACTTGACACAATAAAGCAGTTTCAAGTTCTATCTCTATGGTTTATTTGCTGTTGATGTAGCCCTAAGCAGAGACTGGCGAAAATCACTTTCATGGAAAGGGGTTGCCAAGCTTGCAAAAAACTACGAGTTTCCTGAAATCTCAGGCAACATTTTTTCACACAATCTTGATGATTCTTTCAGGTAATGATCAGTACACCAAAAACACTAGGCTCACCAAGTTTCGTTCTTCTAGGTTAAACCGTTCGTTTGCAGTAACCGTTTTCATTTTTAGGTTTCACTCTGTTTTCTCCTATAGGGATACATGTATTTGGAACTCTAAATCAAACACGGTTTGTGCTAGCTCTTTGAAACTTGACACAATAAAGCAGTTTCAAGTTCTATCTCTATGGTTTGTTTGCTGTTTATGTAGCCATAAAAAGAGACTGGCGAAAATCACTTTCATGGAAAGGGGTTGCCAAGCTTCCAAAAAACTAGGAGTTGCCTGAAATCTCAGCAAACATTTTTTCACCCAATTTTGATGATTCTTTCAGGTAATGATGAGTACACCAAAACCACTTGGCTCACCCAATTTCGTTCTTCTAGGTTAAACCGTTCGTTTGCAGTAACCGTTTTCATTTTTAGGTTTCACTCTGTTTTCTCTTATAGGGATACATGTATTTGGAACTCTAAATGAAACACGGTTTGTGCTAGCTCTTTGAAACTTGACACAATAAAGCAGTTTCAAGTTCTTTCACTATGGTTTGTTTGCTGTTGATGTAGCCCTAAGCAGAGACTGGCGAAAATCACTTTCATGGAAAGGGGTTGCCAAGCTTCCAAAAAATTACGAGTTGCCTGAAATCTCAGCGAACATTTTTTTCACCCAATCTTGATGATTCTTTCAGGTAATTATCAGTACACCAAAACTACTTGTCTCACCAAATTTCGTTCTTCTAGGTTAAACCGTTCGTTTGCAGTAACCGTTTTCATTTTTAGGTTTCACTCTGTTTTCTCCTATACGGATACATGTATTTGAAACTCTAAATCAAACACGGTTTGTGCTAGCTCTTTGAAACTTTACACAACAAAGCAGTTTCATGTTCTAATTCTATGGTTTGTTTGCTGTTGATGTAGACCTAAGCAGAGACTGGCGAAAATCACTTTCATGGAAAGGGGTTTCCAAGCTTCTAAAAAACTACGAGTTGCCTGAAATCTCAGCACACATTTTTTCACCCAATCTTGATGATTCTTTCAGGTAATGATCAGTACACCAAAACCACTTGGCTCCCCAAATTTCGTTCTACTAGGTTAAACCGTTCGTTTGCAGTAACCGTTTTCATTTTTAGGTTTCACTCTGTTTTCTCCTATAGGGATACATGTATTTGGAACTCTAAATCAAACACGGTTTGGGCTAGCTCTTTGAAACTTGACACAATAAAGCAGTTTCAAGTTCTATCTCTATGGTTTGTATGCTGTTGATGTAGCCCTAAGCAGAGACTGGCGAAAATCACTTTCATGGAAAGGGGTTGCCAAGCTTCCAAAAAACTACGAGTAGCCTGAAATCTCAGCAAACATATTTTCACCCAATTTTGATGATTCTTTCAGGTAATGATCAGTACACCAAAACCACTTATCTCACCAAATTTTGTTCTTCTAGTTTAAACCGTTCGTTTGCAGTAACCGTTTTCATTTTTAGGTTTCACTCTGTGTTCTTCTATAAGGATACATGTATTTGGATCTCTAAATGAAACATGGTTTGTGCTAAGTCTTTGAAACTTGACACAATAAAGCAGTTTCAAGTTCTATCTATAGTTTGTTTGCTGTTGATGTAGCCCTAAGCAGAGACTGGCGAAAATCACTTTCATGGAAAGGGGTAGCCAAGCTTCCAAAAAACTATGAGTTGCCTGAAATTTCAGCCAACATTTTTTCACCCAATCTTGATGATTCTTTCAGGTAATGATCAGTACACCAAAACCACTTGGCTCACCAAGTTTCGTTCTTCTAGGTTAAACCGTTCGTTTGCAGTAACCGTTTTTATTTTTAGTTTTCACTCTGTTTTCTCCTATAGGGATACATGTATTTGGAACTCTAAATCAAACACGGTTTGTGCTAGCTCTTTGAAACTTGGCAAAATAAAGCAGATTCAAGTTCTATCCCTATGGTTTGTTTGCTGTTGATGTAGCCCTAAGCAGAGACTGGCAAAAATCACTTAAATAAAAAGGGGTTGCCAAGCTTCCAAAAAACTACGAGTTCCCTGAAATCTCAGCCAACAGTTTCTCACCCAATCTTGATGATTCTTTCAGGTAATGATCAGTACACCAGAACCACTTGGCTCACCAAGTTTCGTTCTTCTAGGTTAAACCGTTCGTTTGCAGTAACCGTTTTCATTTTTAGGTTTCACTCTGTTTTCTCCTATAGGGATACATGTATTTGGAACTCTAAATCAAACACGGTTTGTGCTAGCTCTTTGAAACTTGACACAATAAAGCAGCTTCAAGTTCTATCTCTATGGTTTGTTTGCTGTTTATGTAGCCCTAAGAAGAGACTGGCGAAAATCACTTTCATGGAAAGGGATTGCCAAGCTTCCAAAAAACTACCAGTTGCCTGAAATCTCAGCCCACATTTTTTCACCTAATCTTGATGATTCTTTCAGGTAATGATGAGTACACCAAAATCACTTGGCTCACCAAATTTCGTTCTTCTAGGTTAAACCGTTCGTTTGCAGTAACCGTTTTCATTTTTAGGTTTCACTCTGCTTTCTCCTATAGGGATACATGTATTTGGAACTCTAAATCAAACACGGTTTGTGCTAGCTCTTTGAAACTTGACACAATAAAGCAGTTTCAAGTTCTATCTCTATGGTTTGTTTGCTGTTTATGTAGCCATAAAAAGAGACTGGCGAAAATCACTTTCATGGAAAGGGGTTGCCAAGCTTCCAAAAAACTAGGAGTTGCCTGAAATCTCAGCAAACATTTTTTCACCCAATTTTGATGATTCTTTCAGGTAATGATGAGTACACCAAAACCACTTGGCTCACCCAATTTCGTTCTTCTAGGTTAAACCGTTCGTTTGCAGTAACCGTTTTCATTTTTAGGTTTCACTCTGTTTTCTCTTATAGGGATACATGTATTTGGAACTCTAAATGAAACACGGTTTGTGCTAGCTCTTTGAAACTTGACACAATAAAGCAGTTTCAAGTTCTTTCACTATTGTTTGTTTGCTGTTGATGTAGCCATAAGCAGAGACTGGCGAAAATCACTTTCATGGAAAGGGGTTGCCAAGCTTCCAAAAAATTACGAGTTGCCTGAAATCTCAGCAAACATTTTTTCACCCAATCTTGATGATTCTTTCAGGTAATTATCAGTACACCAAAACTACTTGTCTCACCAAATTTCGTTCTTCTAGGTTAAACCGTTCGTTTGCAGTAACCGTTTTAATTTTTAGGTTTCACTCTGTTTTCTCCTATACGGATACATGTATTTGAAACTCTAAATCAAACACGGTTTGTGCTAGCTCTTTGAAACTTGACACAACAAAGCAGTTTCATGTTCTAATTCTATGGTTTGTTTGCTGTTGATGTAGACCTAAGCAGAGACTGGCGAAAATCACTTTCATGGAAAGGGGTTTCCAAGCTTCCAAAAAACTACGAGTTGCCTGAAATCTCAGCACACATTTTTTCACCCAATTTTGATGATTCTTTCAGGTAATGATCAGTACACCAAAACCACTTGGCTCACCAAATTTCGTTCTACTAGGTTAAACCGTTCGTTTGCAGTAACCGTTTTCATTTTTAGGTTTCACTCTGTTTTCTCCTATAGGGATAGATGTATTTGGAACTCTAAATCCAACACGGTTTGTGCTAGCTCTTTGAAACTTGACACAATAAAGCAGTTTTCACCCAATTTTGATGATTCTTTCAGGTAATGATCAGAACACCAAAACCACTTGGCTCACCAAATTTCGTTCTTCTAGGTTAAACCGTTCGTTTGCAGTAACCGTTTTCATTTTTAGGTTTCACTCTGTTATCTCCTATATGGATACATGTATTTGGAAATCTGAATCAAACACGGTTTGTGATAGCTCTTTGAAACTTGAAACAATAAAGCAGTTTCAAGTTCTCTTGCTATGATTTGTTTGCTGTTGATGTAGCCCTATGCAGAGACTGGCGAAAATCACTTGGATGGAAAAGGGTTCCCAAGCTTCCAAAAAACTACGAGTTGCCTGAAATCTCAGCACACATTTTTTCACCCAATCTTGATGATTCTTTCAGGTAATTATCAGTACACCAAAACTACTTGTCTCACCAAATTTCGTTCTTCTAGGTTAAACCGTTCGTTTGCAGTAACCGTTTTCATTTTTAGGTTTCACTGTGTTTTCTCCTATAGGGATACATGTATTTGGAACTCTAAATCAAACACGGTTTGTGCTAGCTCTTTGAAAGTTGACACAATAAAGTAGTTTCAAGTTCTATCTCTATGGTTTGTTTGTTGTTGATGTAGCCCTAAGGAGAGACTGGCGAAAATCAGTTTCATGGAAAGGGGTTGCCAGCTTCCAAAAAACTACGAGTTGCCTGAAATGTCAACAAACATTTTTTCACCCAATCTTGATGATTCTTTCAGGTAATGATCAGTACACCAAAACCACTAGGCTCACCAAATTTCGTTCTTCTAGGTTACACCGTTCGTTTGCAGTAACCGTGTTCATTTTTAGGTTTTCACTCTGTTTTCTCCTATAGGGATACATGTATTTAGAACTCTAAATCAAACACGGTTCGTGCTAGCTCTTTGAAACTTGACACAATAAAGCAGTTTCAAGTTCTATCTCTATGGTTTGTTTGCTGTTGATGTAGCCCTAAGCAGAGACTGGCGAAAATCACTTTCATGAAAAGGGTTGCCAAGCTTCCAAAAACTACGAGTTTCCTGAAATCTCAGCACACATTTTTTCACCCAATTTTGATGATTTTTTAAGGTAATGATCAGTACACCAAAACCACTTGGCTCACCCAATTTCGTTCTTCAAGGTTAAACCGTTCGTTTGCAGTCACCGTTTTCATTTTTAGGTTTCACTCTCTTTTCTCCTATAGGGATACATGTATTTGGAACTCTAAATCAAACACGGTTTGTGCTAGCTCTTTGAAACTTGACACAATAAACCAGTTTCAAGTTCTATCTCAATGGTTTGTTTGCTGTTGATGTAGCCTAAGCTGAGACTGGCGAAAATCGCTTTCATGGAAACTGGTTGCCAGCTTTCAAAAAACTACGAGTTGCCTGAAATCTCAGCAAACATTTTTTCACCCAATACTGATGATTCTTTCAGGTAATGATCAGTACACCAAATCCACTAGGCTCACCAAGTTTCGTTCTTCTAGGTTAAACCGTTCGTTTGCAGTAACCGTTTACATTTTTAGGTTTCACTCTGTTTTCTCCTATAGGGATACATGTATTTGGAACTCTAAATCAAACACGGTTTGTGCTAGCTCTTTGAAACTTCACAAAATAAAGCATTTTCAAGTTCTATCACTATGGTTTGTTTGCTGTTGATGTAACCCTAAGCAGAGAGTGGCGAAAATCACTTTCATGGAAAGGGTTGCCAAGCTACCAAAAAACCAAGAGTTGCCTGAAATCTGAGCAAACATTTTTCACCCAATCTTGATGATTCTTTCAGGTAATGATCAGTACACCAAAACCACTTGGCACACCCAATTTCTTTCTTCTAGGTTAAACCGTTCGTTTGCAGTAACCATTTCCATTTTAGGTTTCACTCTGTTTTCTCCTATAGGGATACATGTATTTGGAACTGTAAATCAAACACGGTTTGTGGTAGCTCTTTGGAACTTGACACAATAAAGAAGATTCAAGTTCTATCTCTATGGTTTGTTTGCTGATGATGTAGCCCTAAGCAGAGACTGGCGAAAATCACTTCATGGAAAGGGGTTGCCAAGCTTCGAAAAAACTACGAGTTGCCTGAAATCTCAGCAAACATTTTTCACCCATTCTTGATGATTCTTTCAGGTAATGATCAGTATACCAAAACCACTTGGCTCACCAAATTTCGTTCCTTCTAGGTTAAACCGTTCGTTTGCAGTAACCGTTTTCATTTTTAGGTTTCACTCTGTTTTCTCCTATAGGGATACATGTATTTGGAACTCTAAATCAAACACGGTTTGTGCTAGCTCTTTGAAACTTGATACAATAAAACAGTTTCAAGTTGTATCTCTATGGTTTGTTTGCGGTTGATGTAGCCCTAAGCAGAGAAACTGGCGAAAATCTCTTTCATGAAAAAGGGCGTTGCCAAGCTTCTAAAAAACTACGAGTTGCCTGAAATCTCAGCCAACATTTTTTCACCCCAATCTTGATGATTCTTTCGTTAATGATCAGTACACCAAAACCACATGGCTCACCAAATTTCGTTCTTCTAGGTTAAACTGTTCGTTTGCAGTAACCGTTTTCATTTTTAGGTATCACTCTGTTTTCTCCTATAGGTATACATGTATTTGGAACTCTAAATCAAACACGGTTTGTGCTAGTTCTTTGAAACTTGACACAATAAAGCAGTTTCAAGTTCTATCTCTACGGTTTGTTTGCTGTTGATGTAGCCCTAACCAGAGACTGGCGAAATTAATTAAATTTGAAGGGGTTGCCAAGCTTCCAAAAAACTACGTGTTGCCTGAAATCTCAGCAAACATTTTTCACCCAATCTTGATGATCTTTAAGGTAATGATCAGTATACCAAAACAACTTGGCTCACCAAATTCTTTCTTCTACGTTAAACCGTTCGTTTGCAGTATCCGTTTCATTTTTAGGTTTCACTCTGTTTTCTCCTATAGGGATACATGTATTTGGAACTCTAAATCAAACACAGTTTGTGCTAGCTCTTTTGAAAAATTGACACAATACAGCAGTTTCAAGTTCTATCTCTATGGTTTGTTTTTCTGTTGATGTAGCCCTAAGTAGAGCTGGCGAAAATCACCTTTCATTTAAAGAGGATGCCAAGCTTGCAAAACTACCAGTTCCCTGAAATCTCAGGAACACATTTTTCACCCAATCTTGTTGATTCTTTCAGGAAATGATCAGTACACCAAAACCACTTGGCTCACCAAATTACGTTTTTCTAGGTTAAACCGTCGGTTTGCAGTAACCGTTTTAATTTTTAGGTTTCACTCTCTTTTCTCCTATAGGGATACATGTATTGAACTCTAAATCAAACACGGTTTGTGCTAGCACTTTGAAACTTGACACAATAAATCAGTTTCAAGTTCTATCTCTATGGTTTGTTTGCTGTTGATGTAGCCCTAAGCAGAGACTGGCGAAAATCACTTTCATGGAAAGGGTTTGCCAAGCTTACAAAAACTGCGAGTTGCCTGAAATCTCAAGCAAACATTTTTTCACCCAATCTTGATGGTTCTTTCAGGTAATGATCAGTACACCAAAACCACTAGGCTCACCAAGTTTCGTTTTTCTAGGTTAAACGTTCGTTTGCAGTAACCGTTTTCATTTTTAGGTTTCATTCTGTTTTCTCCTATAGGTATACATGTATTTGGAACTCTAAATCAAACACGGTTTGTGCTAGTTCTTGAAACTTGACACAATAAAGCAGTTTCAAGATCTTTCTCTACGGTTTGTTTGCTGTTGATGTAGCCCTAAGCAGAGACTGGCGAAAATCACTTTAATTTGAAGGGGTTGCCAAGCTTCCAAAAACTACGAGTTGCCTGAAATCTCAGCAAACATTTTTTCACACAATCTTGATGATTCTTTCAGGTAATGATCAGTACACCAAAACCACTTGGCTCACCAAATTTCGTTCTTCTAGGTTAAACCTTTCATTTGCAGTAACCGTTTTCATTTTTAGGTTTCACTCTGTTTTCTCCTATAGTGATACATGTATTTGGAACTCGAAATCAAACTCGGTTTGTGCTACCTCTTTGAAACTTGACACAATAAAGCAGTTTCAAGTTCTATCTCTATGGTTTGTTTGCTGTTGATGTAGCCCTAAGCAGAGACTGGCGAAAATCACTTTCATGGAAAGGGGTTGCCAAGCTTACAAAAACTGCGAGTTGCCTGAAATCTCAGCAAACATTTTTTCACCCAATCTTGATGGTTCTTTCAGGTAATGATCAGTACACCAAAATCACTAGGCTCACCAAGTTTCCTTCTTCTAGGTTAAACCGTTCGTTTGCAGTAACCGTTTTCATTTTTAGGATTCACTCTGTTTTCTCCTATAGGGATACATGTATTTGAACTCTAAATCAAACACGGTTTGTGCTATCTCTTTGAAACTTGACACAATACAGCAGTTTAAAGTTCTATCTCTATGGTTTGTTTGCTGTTGATGTAGCCCTAAGCAGAGACTGGCGAAATCACTTTCATTTAAAGAGGTTGCCAAGCTTCCCCAAAACTACGAGTTGCCTGAAATCTCAGCAAACATTTTTTCACCCAATCTTGATGATTATTTCAGGTAATGATCAGTACACCAAAACCACTTGGCTCACCAAATTTCGTTCTTCTAGGTTAAACCGTTCGTTTGCAGTAAGGGTTTTCATTTTTAGGTTTCACTCTGTTTTCTCCTATAGGGATACATGTATTTGGAACTCTAAATCAAACACGGTTTGTGCTAGCTCTTTGAAACTTGACACAATAAATCAGTTTCAAGTTCTATCTCTATGGTGTGTTTGCTGTTGATGTAGACCTAAGCATAGACTGGCGAAAATCATTTTAATGGAAAGGGTTTGCCAAGCTTCCAAAAAACTACGAGTTGCCTGAAATCTCAGCAAACATTTTTTCACCCAATCTTGATGGTTCTTTCAGGTAATGATCAGTACACCAAAACGACTAGGCTCACCAAGTTTCGTTTTTTCTAGGTTAAACCGTTCGTTTTGCAGTAACCGTTTTCATTTTTAGGTTTCACTCTGTTTTCTCCTATAGGATACATGTATTTGGAACTCTAAATCAAACACGGTTTGTGCTATCTCTTTGAAACTTGACACAATAAAGCAGTTTAAATTTCTATCTCTATGGTTTGTTTGCTGTTGATGTAGCCCTAAGCAGAGACTGGCGAAAATCACTTTCATTTAAAGGGGTTGCCAAGCTTCCCAAAAACTACGAGTTGCCTGAAATCTCAGCAAACATTTTTTCACCCAATCTTGATGATTATTTCAGGTAATGATCAGTATACCAAAACCACTTGGCTCACCAAATTTCGTTTTTTTTAGGTTAAACCGTTCGTTTGCAGTAACCGTTTTCATTTTAGGTTTCACTCTGTTTTTCTCCTATAGGGATAAATGTATTTGGAACTCTAAATCAAACACGGTTTGTGCTAGCTCTTTGAAGTTGACACAATAAAGCAGGTTCAAGTTCTATCTCTATGGTTGTTTGCTGTTGATGTAGCCCTAAGCATAGACTGGCGAAAATCACTTTCATTTAAAGGGGTTGCCAAGCTTTCAAAAAACTATGAGTTGCCTGAAATCTCAGCAAACATTTTTTCACCCAATCTTGATGATTCTTTCAGGTAATGATCAGTACACCAAAACCACAAGGCTCAGCAAAGTTTCGTTCTGCTAGGTTAAACCGTTCATTTGCAGTAACCGTTTTCATTTTTAGGTTTCACTCTCTTTTCTTCTATAGGGATACATGTATTTGGAACTCTAAATCAAACACGGTTTTGTGCTAGCTCTTTGAAACTTGACACAATAAAGCAGTTTCACGTTCTATCTCTATGGTTTGCTTTGCTGTTGATGTAGCCCTAAGCAGAGACTGGCGAAAATCACTTTCATGGAAAAAGGTTGCCGAGCATCCAAAAAACTACGAGTTGCCTGAAATCTCAGCACACATTTTTTCACTCAATCTTGATGATTCTTTCAGGTAATGATGAGTACACCAAAACCACTTTGCTCTCCCAATTTCGTTTTTCTAAGTTAAACCGTTCGTATGCAGTAACCGTTATCATTTTTAGGTTTCACTCTGTTTTCTCCTCTAGGGATACATGTATTTGGAACTCTAAATCAAACACGGTTTGTGCTAGCTCTTTGAAACTTGAGACAATAAAGCAGATTCACGTTCTATCTCTATGGTTTGTTTGCTGTTGTTTAAGCCCTAAGCAGAGACTGGTGAAAATGACTTTCATGGAAAGGGGTTGCCTAGCTTCCAAAAAACTACGAGTTGCCTGAAATCTCACGCCAACATTTTTTCACCCAATCTTGATGATTTTTTCAGGTAATGATCAGTACACAAAAACCACTAGGCTCACCAATTTCGTAATTCTAGGTTTAACCGTTCGTTTGCAGTAACCGTTTTCATTTTAGGTTTCACTCTGTTTTCTCCTATCTGGATACATGTATTTGGAACTCTAAAATCAAACACGGTTTGTGCTAGCTCTTTGAAACTGACACAATAAAGCAGTTTCAAGTTCTATCTCTATGGTTTGTATGCTGTTTATGTAGCCCTAAGCAGAGACTGGCGAAAATGATTTTCATGGAAAGGGGTTGCCAAGCTACCAAAAAACTACGAGTTGCCTGAAATCTCAGCCAAAATTTTTTCACCCAATCTTGATGATTCTTTCAGGTAATGATCAGTACACCAAAACCACTGGCTCACAAAATTTCGTTCTTCTAGGTTAAACCGTTCGTTTGCAGTAACCGTTTTCATTTTTAGGTTTCACTCTGTTTTCTCCTATAGGTATACATGTATTTGGAACTCTAAATCAAACACGGTTTGTGCTAGTTCTTTGAACTTGACACAATAAAGCAGTTTCAAGATCTTTTTCTACGGTTTGTTTGCTGTTGATGTAGCCCTAAGCAGAGACTGGCGAAAATCACTTTAATTTGAAGGGGTTGCCAAGCTTCCAAAAAACTACGAGTTGCCTGAAATCTCAGCAAACTTTTTTCACACAATCTTGATGATTCTTTCAGGTAATGATCAGTACACCAAAACCACTTGGCTCACCAAATTTCGTTCTTCTAGGTTAAACCTTTCATTTGCAGTAACCGTTTTCATTTTTAGGTTTCACTCTGTTTTCTCCTCTAGGGATACATGTATTTGGAACTCTAAATCAAACTCGGTTTGTGCTACCTCTTTGAAACTTGACACAATAAAGCAGTTTCAAGTTCTATCTCTTTGGTTTGTTTGCTGTTGATGTAGCCCTAAGCAGAGACTGGCGGAAAATCCGCTTTCCATGGAAAGGGGTTGCCAGCTTTCAAAAAAACTACGAGTTTCCTGAAATCTCAGCAAACATTTTTTCACCCAATACTGATGATTCTTTCAGGTAATGATCAGTACACCAAAACCACTAGGCTCACCAAGTTTTGTTCTTCTAGGTTAAACCGTTCGTTTGCAGTAACCGTTTTCATTTTTAGGTTTCACTCTGTTTTCTCCTATAGGGATACATGTATTTGGAACTCTAAATCAAACATGGTTTGTGCTAGCTCTTTGAAATTGACATAATAAAGCCGTTTCAAGTTCTATCACTATGGTTTGTTTGCTGTTGATGTAGCCCTAAGCAGAGACTGGCGAAAATCACTTTCATTTAAAGGGGTTGCCAAGCTTCCCAAAAAACTAGCAGTTGCCTGAAATCTCAGCAAACATTTTTTCACCCAATCTTCATGATTCTTTCAGGTAATGATCATTACACCAAAACCATTAGGCTCACCAAGTTTCGTTCTTCTAGGTTAAACCGTTCGTTTGCAGTAACGTTTTCATTTTTAGGTTTCACTGTGTTTTCTCCTATAGAGATACATGTATTTGGAACTCTAAATCAAACACGGTTTGTGCTATCTCTTTGAAACTTGAAACAATAAAGCAGTTTCAAGTTCTCTCTCTATGGATTGTTTGCTGTTGATGTAGCCCTAAGCCGAGACTGGCGAAAATCACTTTCATTTAAAGAGGATGCCAAGCTTGCAAACACTACCAGTTCCCTGAAATCTCAGAACACATTTTTTCACCCAATCTTGATGATTCTTTCAGGTAATGATCAGTACACCAAAACCACTTGGCTCACCAAATTTCGTTTTTCTAGGTTAAACGTTCGTTTGCAGTAACCGTTTTAATTTTTAGGTTTCACTCTGTTTTCTCCTATAGGGATACATGTATTTGGAACTCTAAATCAAACACGGTTTGTGCTAGCACTTTGAAACTTGACACAATAAATCAGTTCAAGTTCTATCTCTATGGTTTGTTTGCTGTTGATGTAGCCTAAGCAGAGACTGGCGAAAATCACTTTCATGGAAAGGGTTTGCCAAGCTTACAAAACTGCGAGTTGCCTGAAATCTCAGCAAACATTTTTTCACCCAATCTTCATGGTTCTTTCAGGTAATGATCAGAACACCAAAATCACTAGCTCACCAAGTTTTCCTTCTTCTAGGTTAAACCGTTCGTTTGCAGTAACCGTTTTCATTTTAGGATTCACTCTGTTTTCTCCTATAGGGATACCATGTATTTGAACTCTAAATCAAACACGGTTTGTGCTATCTCTTTGAAACTTGACACAATAAAGCAGTTCTAAAGTTCTATCTCTAGGTTTGTTTGCTGTTGATGTAGCCCTAAGCAGAGACTGGCGAAATCACTTTCATTTAATAGGGGTTGCCAAGCTTCCCCAAAACTACGAGTTGCCTGAAATCTCAGCAAATATTTTTTCACCCAATCTTGATGATTATTTCAGGTAATGATCAGTATACCAAAACCAATTGGTCACAAATTTCGTTTTTCTAGGTTAAACCGTTCGTTTGCAGTAACCGTTTTCATTTTTAGGTTGCACCTCTGTTTTCTCCTATAGGGATACATGTATTTTGGAACTCTAAATCAAACACGGTTTGTGCTATCTCTTTGAAACTTGACACAATAAAGCAGTTTAAAGTTCTATCTCTATGGTTTGTTTGCTGTTGATGTAGCCCTAAGCAGAGACTGGCGAAAATCACTTTCATGGAAAGGGTTTGCCAAGCTTACAAAAACTGCGAGTTGCCTGAAATCTCAGCAAACATTTTTTCACCCAATCTTGATGGTTCTTTCAGGTAATGATCAGTACACCGAAATCACTAGGCTCACCAAGTTTCCTTCTTCTAGGTTAAACCGTTCGTTTGCAGTAACCGTTTTCATTTTTAGGATTCACTCTGTTTTCTCCTATAGGGATACATGTATTTGGAACTCTAAATCAAACACGGTTTGTGCTAGCTCTTTGAAACTTGACACAATAAAGCAGTTTAAAGTTCTATCTCTATGGTTTGTTTGCTGTTGATGTAGCCCTAAGCAGAGACTGGCGAAAATCACTTTCATTTAAAGGGTTTGCCAAGCTTACAAAAACTGCGAGTTCCTGAAATCTCAGCCAACATTTTTTCACCCAATCTTGATGATTCTTTTCGGTAATGATCAGTACACCAAAACCACTTGGCTCACCAAATTTCGTTCTTCTAGGTTAAACCGTTCGTTTGCAGTAACCGTTTTCATTTTTAGGTTTCACTCTGTTTTCTCCTATAGGGATACATGTATTTGGAACTCTAAATCAAACATGGTTTGTGCTAGCTCTTTGAAATTGACATAATAAAGCCGTTTCAAGTTCTATCACTATGGTTTGTTTGCTGTTGATGTAGCCCTAAGCAGAGACTGGCGAAATCACTTTCATTTAAAGGGGTTGCCAAGCTTCCAAAAAACTAGCAGTTGCCTGAAATCTCAGCAAACATTTTTTCACCCAATCTTCATGATTCTTTCAGGTAATGATCAGTACACCAAAACCATTAGGCTCACCAAGTTTCGTTCTTCTAGGTTAAACCGTTCGTTTGCAGTAACCGTTTTCATTTTTAGGTTTCACTCTGTTTTCTCCTATAGAGATACATGTATTTGGAACTCTAAATCAAACACGGTTTCTGCTAGCTCTTTGAAACTTCACAAAATAAAGCATTTTCAAGTTCTATCACAATGGTTTGTTTGCTGTTGATGTAACCCTAAGCAGAGAGTGGCGAAAATCACTTTCATGGAAAGGGGTTGCCAAGCTACCAAAAAACCACGAGTTGCCTGAAATCTGAGCAAACATTTTTTCACCCAATCTTGATGATTCTTTCATTTAATGATCAGTACACCAAAACCACTTGGCACACCCAATTTCTTTCTTCTAGGTTAAACCGTTCGTTTGCAGTAACCATTTCCATTTTTAGGTTTCACTCTGTTTTCTCCTATAGGGATACATGTATTTGGAACTGTAAATCAAACACGGTTTGTGGTAGCTCTTTGGAACTTGACACAATAAAGAAGATTCAAGTTCTATCTCTATGGTTTGTTTGCTGATGATGTAGCCCTAAGCAGAGACTGGCGAAAATCACTTTCATGGAAAGGGGTTGCCAAGCTTCCAAAAACTACGAGTTGCCTGAAATCTCAGCAAACATTTTTTCACCCATTCTTGATGATTCTTTCAGGTAATGATCAGTATACCAAAACCACTTGGCTCACCAAATTTCGTTCTTCTAGGTTAAACCGTTCGTTTGCAGTAACCGTTTTCATTTTTAGGTTTCACTCTGTTTTCTCCTATAGGGATACATGTATTTGGAACTCTAAATCAAACACGGTTTGTGCTAGCTCTTTGAAACTTGACACAATAAAGCAGTTTCAAGTTCTATCTCTATGGTTTGTTTGCTGTTGATGTAGCCCTAAGCAGAGACTGGCGAAAATCTCTTTCATGAAAAGGGGTTGCCAAGCTTCCAAAAAACTAGGAGTTGCCTGAAATCTCAGCCAACATTTTTTCACCCAATCTTGATGATTCTTTCAGTTAATGATCAGTACACCAAAACCACATGGCTCACCAAATTTCGTTCTTCTAGGTTAAACTGTTCGTTTGCAGTAACCGTTTTCATTTTTAGGTTTCACTCTGTTTTCTCCTATAGGTATACATGTATTTGGAACTCTAAATCAAACACGGTTTGTGCTAGTTCTTTGAAACTTGACACAATAAATCAGTTTCAAGTTCTATCTCTATGGTTTGTTTGCTGTTGATGTAGCCCTAACCAGAGACTGGCGAAAATCACTTTAATTTGAAGGGGTTGCCAAGCTTCCAAAAAACTACGTGTTGCCTGAAATCTCAGCAAACATTTTTTCACCCAATCTTGATGATTCTTTAAGGTAATGATCAGTATACCAAAACAACTTGGCTCACCAAATTTCTTTCTTCTAGGTTAAACCGTTCGTTTGCAGTAACCGTTTTCATTTTTAGTTTTCACTCTGTTTTCTCCTATAGGGATACATGTATTTGGAACTCTAAATCAAACACAGTTTGTGCTAGCTCTTTGAAACTTGACACAATACAGCAGTTTCAAGTTCTATCTCTATGGTTTGTTTTCTGTTGATGTAGCCCTAAGTAGAGACTGGCGAAAATCACTTTCATTTAAAGGGGATGCCAAGCTTCCAAAAAACTACCAGTTCTCTGAAATCTCAGCACACATTTTTTTACCCAATCTTGATGATTCTTTCAGGTAATGATCAGTACACCAAAACCACTTGGCTCACCAAATTTCGTTCTTCTAGGTTAAACCGTTCGTTTGTAGTAAGCGTTTTCATTTTTAGGTTTCACTCTGTTTTCTCATATATGGATACATGTATTTGGAACTCTAAATCAAAGACGGTTTGTGCTAGCTCTTTCAAACTTGACACAATAAATCATTTTCAAGTTCTATCTCCATGGTTTCTTTGCTGTTGATGTAGCCCTAAGCAGAGACTGGCGAAAATCATTTTCATGGAAAGGGTTTGCCAAGCTTCCAAAAAACTACGAGTTGCCTGAAATCTCAGCAAACATTTTTTCACCCAATCTTCATGGTTCTTTCAGGTAATGATCAGTACACCAAAACCACTAGGCTCACCAAGTTTCGTTTTTCTAGGTTAAACCGTTCGTTTGCAGTAACCGTTTTCATTTTTAGGTTTCACTCTGTTTTCTCCTATAGGGATACATGTATTTGGAACTCTAAATCAAACACGGTTTGTGCTATCTCTTTGAAACTTGAAACAATAAAGCAGTTTCAAGTTCTCTCTCTATGGTTTGTTTGCTGTTGATGTAGCCCTAAGCCGAGACTGGCGAAAATCACTTTCATTTAAAGAGGATGCCAAGCTTGCAAAAACTACCAGTTCCCTGAAATCTCAGAACACATTTTTTCACCCAATCTTGATGATTCTTTCAGGTAATGATCAGTACACCAAAACCACTTGGCTCACCAAATTTCGTTTTTCTAGGTTAAACCGTTCGTTTGCAGTAACCGTTTTAATTTTTAGGTTTCACTCTGTTTTCTCCTATAGGGATACATGTATTTGGAACTCTAAATCAAACACGGTTTGTGCTAGCACTTTGAAACTTGACACAATAAATCAGTTTCAAGTTCTATCTCTATGGTTTGTTTGCTGTTGATGTAGCCCTAAGCAGAGACTGGCGAAAATCACTTTCATGGAAAGGGTTTGCCAAGCTTACAAAAACTGCGAGTTGCCTGAAATCTCAGCAAACATTTTTTCACCCAATCTTCATGGTTCTTTCAGGTAATGATCAGAACACCAAAATCACTAGGCTCACCAAGTTTCCTTCTTCTAGGTTAAACCGTTCGTTTGCAGTAACCGTTTTCATTTTTAGGATTCACTCTGTTTTCTCCTATAGGGATACATGTATTTGAACTCTAAATCAAACACGGTTTGTGCTATCTCTTTGAAACATGACACAATAAAGCAGTTTAAAGTTCTATCTCTATGGTTTGTTTGCTGTTGATGTAGCCCTAAGCAGAGACTGGCGAAATCACTTTCATTTAAAGGGGTTGCCAAGCTTCCCCAAAACTACGAGTTGCCTGAAATCTCAGCAAATATTTTTTCACCCAATCTTGATGATTATTTCAGGTAATGATCAGTATACCAAAACCAATTGGCTCACCAAATTTCGTTTTTCTAGGTTAAACCGTTCGTTTGCAGTAACCGTTTTAATTTTTAGGTTTCACTCTGTTTTCTCCTATAGGGATACATGTATTTGGAACTCTAAATCAAACACGGTTTGTGCTATCTCTTTGAAACTTGACACAATAAAGCAGTTTAAAGTTCTATCTCTATGGTTTGTTTGCTGTTGATGTAGCCCTAAGCAGAGACTGGCGAAAATCACTTTCATGGAAAGGGTTTGCCAAGCTTACAAAAACTGCGAGTTGCCTGAAATCTCAGCAAACATTTTTTCACCCAATCTTGATGGTTCTTTCAGGTAATGATCAGTACACCGAAATCACTAGGCTCACCAAGTTTCCTTCTTCTAGGTTAAACCGTTCGTTTGCAGTAACCGTTTTCATTTTTAGGATTCACTCTGTTTTCTCCTATAGGGATACATGTATTTGGAACTCTAAATCAAACACGGTTTGTGCTAGCTCTTTGAAACTTGACACAATAAAGCAGTTTAAAGTTCTATCTGTATGGTTTGTTTGCTGTTGATGTAGCCCTAAGCAGAGACTGGCGAAAATCACTTTCATTTAAAGGGGTTGCCAAGCTTCCCCAAAACTACGAGTTGCCTGAAATCTCAGCAAACATTTTTTCACCCAATCTTGATGATTATTTCAGGTAATGATCAGTATACCAAAACCAATTGGCTCACCAAATTTCGTTTTTCTAGGTTACACCGTTCGTTTGAAGTAACCGTTTTCATTTTTAGGTTTCACTCTGTTTTCTCCTATAGGGATACATGTATTTGGAACTCTAAATCAAACACGGTTTGTGCTAGCTCTTTGAAACTTGACACAATAAAGCAGTCTCAAGTTCTATCTCTATTTTTGTTTGCTGTTGATGTAGCCCTAAGCAGAGACTGGCGAAATCACTTTCATTTAAAGGGGTTGCCAAGCTTCCCCAAAACGACAAGTTGCCTGAAATCTCAGCAAACATTTTTTCACCCAATCTTGATGATTATTTCAGGTAATGATCAGTATACCAAAACCAATTGGCTCACCAAATTTCGTTTTTCTAGGTTAAACCGTTCGTTTGCAGTAACCGTTTTCATTTTTAGGTTTCACTCTGTTTTCTCCTATAGGGATACATGTATTTGGAACTCTAAATCAAACACGGTTTGTGCTATCTCTTTGAAACTTGACACAATAAAGCAGTTTAAAGTTCTATCTGTATGGTTTGTTTGCTGTTGATGTAGCCCTAAGCAGAGACTGGCGAAAATCACTTTCATTTAAAGGGGTTGCCAAGCTTCCCCAAAACTACGAGTTGCCTGAAATCTCAGCAAACATTTTTTCACCCAATCTTGATGATTCTTTCAGGTAATGATCAGTATACCAAAACCAATTGGCTCACCAAATTTCGTTTTTCTAGGTTACACCGTTCGTTTGAAGTAACCGTTTTCATTTTTAGGTTTCACTCTGTTTTCTCCTATAGGGATACATGTATTTGGAACTCTAAATCAAACACGGTTTGTGCTAGCTCTTTGAAACTTCACACAATAAAGCAGTTTCAAGTTCTATCTCTATGGTTGTTTGCTGTTGATGTAGCCCTAAGCAGAGACTGGCGAAAATCACTTTCATTTAAAGGGGTTGCCAAGCTTCCAAAAAACTACGAGTTGCCTGAAATCTCAGCCAACATTTTTTCACCCAATCTTGATGATTCATTCAGGTAATGATCAGTTCACCAAAACCACTTGGCTCACCAAATTTCATTCTTCTACGTTAAACCGTTCGTTTGCAGTAACCGTTTTCATTTTTAGGTTTCACTCTGTTTTCTCCTATAGGGATACATGTATTTGGAACTCTAAATCAAACACGGTTTGTGCTAGCTTTTTGAAACTTGACACCATAAAGAAGTTTCAAGTTCTATCTCTATGGTTTGTTTGCTGTTGATGTAGCCCAAAGCAGAGACTGTCGAAAATCACTTTTATGGAAAGGGGTTGTCAAGCTTCCAAAAAACTACGAGTTGCCTGAAATCTCAGCCAACATTTTTTCACCCAATCTTGATGATTCTTTCAGGTAATGATCAGTACACCACAACCACTTGGCTCACCATATTTCGTTCTTCTAGGTTAAACTGTTCGTTTGCAGTAACCGTTTTCATTTTTAGGTTTCACTCTGTTTTCTACTATAGGGATACATGCATTTGGAACTCTAAATCAAACACGGTTTGTGCTAGCTCTTTGAAACTTGAAACAATAAAGCAGTTTCAAGTTCTATCTCTATGGTTTGTTTGCTGTTGATGTAGCCCTAAGCAGAGACTGGCGAAAATCACTTTCATGGAAAGGGGTTGCCAAGCTTCCAAAAAACTTCGAGTTTCCTGAAATATCAGCCAACATTTTTTCACCCAATCTTGATGATTCTTTTCGGTAATGATCAGCACACCAAAACCACAAGGCTCACCAAATTTCGTTCTTCTAGGTTAAACCGTTCGTTTGCAGTAACCGTTTTCATTTTTAGGTTTCACTCTGTTTTCTCCTATAGGGATACATGTATTTGGAACTCTAAATCAAACACGGTTTGTGCTAGCTCTTTGAAACTTGACACAATAAAGCAGTTTCAAGTTCTCTCTCTATGGTTTGTTTGCTGTTGATGTAGCCCTAAGCAGAGATTGACGAAAATCACTTTCATGGAAAGGGGTTGCCAAACTTCCAAAAAACTAAGAGTTGCCTGAAATCTCAGCAAACATTTTTTGACCCAATCTTGATGATTCTTTCAGGTAATGATCAGTACACCAAAACCACTAGGCTCACCAAGTTTCGTTCTTCTAGTTTAAACCGTTCGTTTGCAGTAACCATTTTCATTTTTAGGTTTCACTCTGTTTTCTTCTATAGGGATACATGTATTTGGAACTCTAAATCAAACAGGGTTTGTTCTAGGTCTTTGAAACTTGACAAAATAAAGCAATTTCAAGTTCAATCTCTATGGTTTGTTTTCTGTTGATGTAGCCCTAAGCAGAGACTGGTGAAAATCACTTTCATGGAAAGGGGTTTCCAAGCTTCCAAAAAACTACGAGTTGCCTGAAATCTCAGCAAACATTTTTTCACCCAATCTTGATGATTCTTTCACGTAATGATGAAAACACCAAAACCACTTGGCTCATTAAATTTCGTTCTTCTAGGTTAAACCGTTCGTTTGCAGTAACCGTTTTCATTTATAGGTTTCACTCTGTTTTCTCCTATAGTTATAAATGTATTTGGAACTCTAAATCCAACACGGTTTGTGCTAGCTCTTTGAAACTTGACACAATAAAGCAGTTTCAAGTTCTATCTCTATGGTTGTTTGCTGTTGATGTAGCCCTAAGCATAGACTGGCGAAAATCACTTTTATTTAAAGGTGTTGCCAAGCTTCCAAAAAACTACGTGTTGCCTGAAATCTCAGCAAAAATGTTTTCAACCAGTCTTGATGACTCTTTCAGGTAATGATCAGTATACCAAAACCACTTGGCTCATTAAATTTCGTTCTTCTAGGTTAAACCGTTCGTTTGCAGTAACCGTTTTCATTTTTAGGTTTCACTCTGTTTTCTCCTATAGGGATACATGTATTTGGAACTCTAAATCAAACACGGTTTGTGCTAGCTCTTTGAAACTTGACACAATAAAGCAGTTTCAAGTTCTATCTCTATTGTTTGTTGGCTGTTGATGTAGCCCTAAGCAGAGACTGGCGAAAATCACATTCATGGAAAGGGGTTGCCAAGCTTACAAGAAACTACGAGTTGCCTGTAATCTCAGCAAACATTTTTTCACCCAATCCTGATGATTCTTTCAGGTAATGATCAGTACACCAAAACCACTTGGCTCACCATGTTTCGTTCTTCTGAGTTAAACTGTTCGTTTGCAGTAACCGTTTTCATTTTTAGGTTTCACTCTGTTTTCTCCTATAGGGATGCATGTATTTGGAACTCTAAATCAAACACGGTTCGTGCTAGCTCTTTGAAACTTGACACAATAAAGCAGTTTCAAGTTTTATCTCTATGGTTTGTTTGCTGTTGATGTAGCGCTAAGCAGAGACTGGCGAAAATCACATTCATGGAAAGGGGTTGCCAAGCTTCCAAAAAACTACGAGTTGCCTGTAATCTCAGCAAACATTTTTTCACCCAATCTTGATGATTCTTGCAGGTAACGATCAGTACACCACAACCACTTGGCTCACCATATTTCGTTCTTCTAGGTTAAACTGTTCGTTTGCAGTAACCGTTTTCATTTTTAGGTTTCACTCTGTTTTCTCCTATAGGGATACATGCATTTGGAACTCTAAATCAAACACGGTTTGTGCTATCTCTTTGAAACTTGACACAATAAACTAGTTTCAAGTTCTATCTCTATGGTTTGATTGCTGTTGATGTAGCCCTAAGCATAGACTGGCGAAAATCACTTTCACTGAAAGGGGTTGCCAAGCTTCCAAAAAACTACGAGTTGCCTGAAATCTCAGCCAACATTTTTTCACCCAATCTTGATGATTCTTTTCGGTAATGATCAGTACACCAAAACCACTTGGCTCACCAAATTTCGTTCTTCTAGGTTAAACCGTTCGTTTGCAGTAACCGTTTTCATTTTTAGGTTTCACTCTGTTTTCTCCTATAGCGATACATGTATTTGGAACTCTAAATCAAACTCGGTTTGTGCTACCTCTTTGAAACTTGACACAATAAAGCAGTTTCAAGTTCTATCTCTATGGTTTGTTTGCTGTTGATGTAGCCCTAAGCAGAGACTGGCGAAAATTGCTTTCATGGAAAGGGGTTGCCAGCTTTCAAAAAACTACGAGTTGCCTGAAATCTCAGCAAACATTTTTCACCCAATACTGATGATTCTTTCAGGTAATGATCAGTATACCAAAACCACTAGGCTCACCAAGTTTTGTTCTTCTAGGTTAAACCGTTCGTTTGCAGTAACCGTTTTCATTTTTAGGTTTCACTCTGTTTTCTCCTATAGGGATACATGTATTTGGAACTCTAAATCAAACATGGTTTGTGCTAGCTCTTTGAAATTGACATAATAAAGCCGTTTCAAGTTCTATCACTATGGTTTGTTTGCTGTTGATGTAGCCCTAAGCAGAGACTGGCGAAAATCACTTTCATTTAAAGGGGTTGCCAAGCTTCCAAAAAACTACCAGTTGCCTGAAATCTCAGCAAACATTTTTTCACCCAATCTTCATGATTCTTTCAGGTAATGATCAGTACACCAAAACCATTAGGCTCACCAAGTTTCGTTCTTCTAGGTTAAACCGTTCGTTTGCAGTAACCGTTTTCATTTTTAGGTTTCACTCTGTTTTCTCCTATAGAGATACATGTATTTGGAACTCTAAATCAACACGGTTTGTGCTAGCTCTTTGAAAATTCACAAAATAAAGCATTTTCAAGTTCTATCACTATGGTTTGTTTGCTGTTGATGTAACCCTAAGCAGAGAGTGGCGAAAATCACTTTCATGGAAAGGGGTTGCCAAGCTTCAAAAAAACCACGAGTTGCCTGAAATCTCAGCAAACATTTTTTCACCCAATCTTGATGATTCTTTCAGGTAATGATCAGTACACCAAAACCACTTGGCTCACCAAATTTCGTTCTTCTAGGTTAAATCGTTCGTTTGCAGTAAGCGTTTTCATTTTTAGGTTTCACTCTGTTTTCTCCTATATGGATACATGTATTTGGAACTCTAAATCAAACACGGTTTGTGCTAGCTCTTTGAAACTTGACACAATAAATCAGTTTCAAGTTCTATCTCCATGGTTTGTTTGCTGTTGATGTAGCCCTAAGCATAGACTGGCGAAAATCATTTTCATGGAAAGGGTTTGCCAAGCTTCCAAAAAACTACGAGTTGCCTGAAATCTCAGCAAACATTTTTTCACACAATCTTCATGGTTCTATCAGGTAATGATCAGTACACCAAAACCACTAGGCTCACCAAGTTTCGTTTTTCTAGGTTAAACCGTTCGTTTGCAGTAACCGTTTTCATTTTTAGGTTTCACTCTGTTTTCTCCTATAGAGATACATGTATTTGGAACTCTAAATCAAACACGGTTTGTGCTATCTCTTTGAAACTTGAAACAATAAAGCAGTTTCAAGTTCTCTCTCTATGGTTTGTTTGCTGTTGATGTAGCCCTAAGCAGAGACTGGCGAAAATCACTTTCATTTAAAGAGGATGCCAAGCTTGCAAAAACTACCAGTTCCCTGAAATCTCAGAACACATTTTTTCACCCAATCTTGATGATTCTTTCAGGTAATGATGAGTACACCAAAACCACTTGGCTCACCAAATTTCGTTTTTCTAGGTTAAACCGTTCGTTTGCAGTAACCGTTTTCATTTTTAGGTTTCACTCTGTTTTCTCCTATAGGGATACATGTATTTGGAACTCTAAATCAAACACGGTTTGTGCTAGCACTTTGAAACTTGACACAATAAATCAGTTTCAAGTTCTATCTCTATGGTTTGTTTCCTGTTGATGTAGCCCTAAGCAGAGACTGGCGAAAATCACTTTCATGGAAAGGGGTTGCCAAGCTTACAAAAACTGCGAGTTGCCTGAAATCTCAGCAAACATTTTTTCACCCAATCTTGATGGTTCTTTCAGGTAATGATCAGTACACCAAAATCACTAGGCTCACCAAGTTTCCTTCTTCTAGGTTAAACCGTTCGTTTGCGGTAACCGTTTTCATTTTTAGGATTCACTCTGTTTTCTCCTATAGGGATACATGTATTTGGAACTCTAAATCAAACACGGTTTGTGCTATCTCTTTGAAACTTGACACAATAAAGCAGTTTAAAGTTCTATCTCTATGGTTTGTTTGCTGTTGATGTAGCCCTAAGCAGAGACTGGCGAAATCACTTTCATTTAAAGGGGTTGCCAAGCTTCCCCAAAACTACGAGTTGCCTGAAATCTCAGCAAACATTTTTTCACCCAATACTGATGATTCTTTCAGGTAATGATCAGTACACCAAAACCACTAGGCTCACCAAGTTTTGTTCTTCTAGGTTAAACCGTTCGTTTGCAGTAACCGTTTTCATTTTTAGGTTTCACTCTGTTTTCTCCTATAGGGATACATGTATTTGGAACTCTAAATCAAACATGGTTTGTGCTAGCTCTTTGAAATTGACATAATAAAGCCGTTTCAAGTTCTATCACTATGGTTTGTTTGCTGTTGATGTAGCCCTAAGCAGAGACTGGCGAAAATCACTTTCATTTAAAGGGGTTTCCAAGCTTCCAAAAAACTACCAGTTGCCTGAAATCTCAGCAAACATTTTTTCACCCAATCTTCATGATTCTTTCAGGTAATGATCAGTACACCAAAACCATTAGGCTCACCAAGTTTCGTTCTTCTAGGTTAAACCGTTCGTTTGCAGTAACCGTTTTCATTTTTAGGTTTCACTCTGTTTTCTCCTATAGAGATACATGTATTTGGAACTCTAAATCAACACGGTTTGTGCTAGCTCTTTGAAAATTCACAAAATAAAGCATTTTCAAGTTCTATCACTATGGTTTGTTTGCTGTTGATGTAACCCTAAGCAGAGAGTGGCGAAAATCACTTTCATGGAAAGGGGTTGCCAAGCTTCAAAAAAACCACGAGTTGCCTGAAATCTCAGCAAACATTTTTTCACCCAATCTTGATGATTCTTTCAGGTAATGATCAGTACACCAAAACCACTTGGCTCACCAAATTTCGTTCTTCTAGGTTAAACCGTTCGTTTGCAGTAAGCGTTTTCATTTTTAGGTTTCACTCTGTTTTCTCCTATATGGATACATGTATTTGGAACTCTAAATCAAACACGGTTTGTGCTATCTCTTTGAAACTTGACACAATAAAGCAGTTTAAAGTTCTATCTCTATGGTTTGTTTGGTGTTGATGTAGCCCTAAGCAGAGACTGGCGAAAATCACTTTCATTTAAAGGGGTTGCCAAGCTTCCCCAAAACTACGAGTTGCCTGAAATCTCAGCAAACATTTTTTCACCCAATACTGATGATTCTTTCAGGTAATGATCAGTACACCAAAACCACTAGGCTCACCAAGTTTTGTTCTTCTAGGTTAAACCGTTCGTTTGCAGTAACCGTTTTCATTTTTAGGTTTCACTCTGTTTTCTCCTATAGGGATACATGTATTTGGAACTCTAAATCAAACATGGTTTGTGCTAGCTCTTTGAAATTGACATAATAAAGCCGTTTCAAGTTCTATCACTATGGTTTGTTTGCTGTTGATGTAGCCCTAAGCAGAGACTGGCGAAAATCACTTTCATTTAAAGGGGTTTCCAAGCTTCCAAAAAACTACCAGTTGCCTGAAATCTCAGCAAACATTTTTTCACCCAATCTTCATGATTCTTTCAGGTAATGATCAGTACACCAAAACCATTAGGCTCACCAAGTTTCGTTCTTCTAGGTTAAACCGTTCGTTTGCAGTAACCGTTTTCATTTTTAGGTTTCACTCTGTTTTCTCCTATAGAGATACATGTATTTGGAACTCTAAATCAACACGGTTTGTGCTAGCTCTTTGAAAATTCACAAAATAAAGCATTTTCAAGTTCTATCACTATGGTTTGTTTGCTGTTGATGTAACCCTAAGCAGAGAGTGGCGAAAATCACTTTCATGGAAAGGGGTTGCCAAGCTTCAAAAAAACCACGAGTTGCCTGAAATCTCAGCAAACATTTTTTCACCCAATCTTGATGATTCTTTCAGGTAATGATCAGTACACCAAAACCACTTGGCTCACCAAATTTCGTTCTTCTAGGTTAAACCGTTCGTTTGCAGTAAGCGTTTTCATTTTTAGGTTTCACTCTGTTTTCTCCTATATGGATACATGTATTTGGAACTCTAAATCAAACACGGTTTGTGCTAGCTCTTTGAAACTTGACACAATAAATCAGTTTCAAGTTCTATCTCCATGGTTTGTTTGCTGTTGATGTAGCCCTAAGCATAGACTGGCGAAAATCATTTTCATGGAAAGGGTTTGCCAAGCTTCCAAAAAACTACGAGTTGCCTGAAATCTCAGCAAACATTTTTTCACACAATCTTCATGGTTCTTTCAGGTAATGATCAGTACACCAAAACCACTAGGCTCACCAAGTTTCGTTTTTCTAGGTTAAACCGTTCGTTTCCAGTAACCGTTTTCATTTTTAGGTTTCACTCTGTTTTCTCCTATAGGGATACATGTATTTGGAACTCTAAATCAAACACGGTTTGTGCTATCTCTTTGAAACTTGAAACAATAAAGCAGTTTCAAGTTCTCTCTCTATGGTTTGTTTGCTGTTGATGTAGCCCTAAGCAGAGACTGGCGAAAATCACTTTCATTTAAAGAGGATGCCAAGCTTGCAAAAACTACCTGTTCCCTGAAATCTCAGAACACATTTTTTCACCCAATCTTGATGATTCTTTCAGGTAATGATGAGTACACCAAAACCACTTGGCTCACCGAATTTCGTTTTTCTAGGTTAAACCATTCGTTTGCAGTAACCGTTTTCATTTTTAGGTTTCACTCTGTTTTCTCCTATAGGGATACATGTATTTGGAACTCTAAATCAAACACGGTTTGTGCTAGCACTTTGAAACTTGACACAATAAATCAGTTTCAAGTTCTATCTCTATGGTTTGTTTGCTGTTGATGTAGCCCTAAGCAGAGACTGGCGAAAATCACTTTCATGGAAAGGGTTTGCCAAGCTTACAAAAACTGCGAGTTGCCTGAAATCTCAGCAAACATTTTTTCACCCATCTTGATGGTTCTTTCAGGTAATGATCAGTACACCAAAATCACTAGGCTCACCAAGTTTCCTTCTTCTAGGTTAAACCGTTCGTTTGCGGTAACCGTTTTCATTTTTAGGATTCACTCTGTTTTCCTCCTATAGGGATACATGTATTTGGAACTCTAAATCAAACACGGTTTGTGCTATCTCTTTGAAACTTGACACAATAAAGCAGTTTAAAGTTCTATCTCTATGGTTTGTTTTGCTGTTGATGTAGCCCTAAGCAGAGACTGGCGAAATCACTTTCATTTAAAGGGTTGCCAAGCTTCCCCAAAATTACGAGTTGCCTGAAATCTCAGCAACATTTTTTTCACCCAATCTTGATGATTATTTCAGGTAATGATCAGTATACCAAAACCAATTGGCTCACCAAATTTCGTTTTTCTAGGTTAAAACCGTTCGTTTGCAGTAACCGTTTTTCATTTTTAGGTTTCACTCTGTTTCTCCTATAGGGGATACATGTATTTGGAACTCTAAATCAAACACGGTTTGTGCTATCTCTTTGGAAACTTGACACAATAAAGCAGTTTAAAGTTCTATCTCTATGGTTTGTTTGGTGTTGATGTAGCCCTAAGCAGAGACTGGCGAAAATCACTTTCATTTAAAGGGGTTGCCAAGCTTCCCCAAAACTACGAGTTGCCTGAAATCTCAGCAAACATTTTTCACCCAATCTTGATGATTATTTCAGGTAATGATCAGTATACCAAAACCAATTGGCTCACCAAATTTCGTTTTTCTAGGTTAAACCGTTCGTTGCAGTAACCGTTTTCATTTTTAGGTTTCACTCTGTTTTCTCCTATAGGGATACATGTATTTGGAAATCTAAATCAAACACGGTTTGTGCTAGCTCTTTGAAACTTCACACAATAAAGCAGTTTCAAGTTCTATCTCTATGGTTGTTTGCTGTTGATGTAGCCCTAAGCATAGACTGGCGAAAATCACTTTCATTTAAAGGGGTTGCCAAGCTTCCAAAAAACTACGAGTTGCCTGAAATCTCAGCCAACATTTTTTCACCCAATCTTGATGATTCTATCAGGTAATGATCAGTTCACCAAAACCACTTGGCTCACCAAATTTCGTTCTTCTACGTTAAACCGTTCGTTTGCAGTAACCGTTTTCATTTTTAGGTTTCACTATGTTTTCTCCTATAGGGATACATGTATTTGGAACTCTAAATCAAACACGGTTTGTGCTATCTCTTTGAAACTTGACACAATAAAGCAGTTTCAAGTTCTATCTCTATGGTTTGTTTGCTGTTGATGTAGCCCTAACCAGAGACTGGCGAAAATCACTTTCATGGAAAAGGGTTGCCAAGCTTCCAAATAACTACGAGTTGCCTGAAATCTCAGCCAACATTTTTTCGCCCAATCTTGATGATTCTTTCAGGTAATTATCAGTACACCAAAACCACTTGGCTCACCAAATTTCGTTCTTCTAGGTTAAACCGTTCGTTTGCAGTAACCGTTTTCATTTTTCGGTTTCACTCTGTTTTCTCCCATAGGGATACATGTATTTGGAACTCTAAATCAAACACGGTTTGTGCTAGCTCTTTGAAACTTGACACAATAAAGCAGTTTCAAGTTCTATCTCTATGGTTTGTTTGCTGTTGATGTAGCCCTAAGCAGAGACTGGCGAAAATCACTTTCATGGAAAGGGGTTGCCAAGCTTCCAAAAAACTACGAGTTGCCTGAAATCTCAGCAAACATTTTTTCACCCAATCTTGATGATTCTTTCAGGTAATGATCAGTACACCAAAACCACTTGGATCACCATATTTCGTTCTTCTAGTTTAAACTGTTCGTTTGCAGTAACCGTTTTCATTTTTAGGTTTCACTCTGTTTTCTCCTATAGGGATACATGTATTTGGAACTCTAAATCAAACACGGTTTGTGCTAGCTCTTTGAAACTTGACACAATAAAGCAGTTTCAAGTTCTCTCTATATGGTTTGTTTGCTGTTGATGTAGCCCTAAGCAGAGACTGGCGAATATCACTTTAATAGAAAGGGGTTGCCAAGCTTCCAAAAAACTACGAGTTGCCTGAAATCTCAGCCAACATTTTTTCACCCAATCTTGATGATTCTTTCAGGTAATGATCAGTACACCAAAACCACTTGGCTCACCAAATTTCGTTCTTCTAGGTTAAACAGTTCGTTTGCAGTAACCGTTATTATTTTTAGGTTTCACTGTTTTCTCCTATAGGGATACATGTATTTGGAACCCTAAATCAAACACGGTTTGTGCTAGCTCTTTGAAACTTGACACAATAAAGCAGTTTCAAGTTCTATCTCTATGGTTTCTTTGCTGTTGATATAGCCCTAAGCAGAGACTGGCGAAAATCACTTTCATGGAAAGGGGTTGCCAAGCTTCCAAAAAACTACGAGTTGCCTGAAATCCCAGCCAACATTTTTTCACCCAATCTTGATGATTCTTTTCGGTAATGATCAGTACACCAAAACCACTTGGCTCACCAAATTTCGTTCTTCTAGGTTAAACCGTTCGTTTGCAGTAACCGTTTTCATTTTTAGGTTTCACTCTGTTTTCTCCTATAGGGATACATGTATTTGGAACTCTAAATCAAACACGGTTTGTGCTATCTCTTTGAAACTTGACACAATAAAGCAGTTTCAAGTTCTATCTCTATGGTTTGTTTGCTGTTGATGTAGCCCTAACCAGAGACTGGCGAAAATCACTTTCATGGAAAGGGGTTGCCAAGCTTCCAAATAACTACGAGTTGCCTGAAATCTCAGCCAACATTTTTTCACCCAATCTTGATGATTCTTTCAGGTAATTATCAGTACACCAAAACCACTTGGATCACCATATTTCGTTCTTCTAGGTTAAACCGTTCGTTTGCAGTAACCGTTTTCATTTTTAGGTTTCACTGTTTTCTCCTATAGTGATACATGTATTTGGAACCCTAAATCAAACACGGTTTGTGCTAGCTCTTTGAAACTTGACACAATAAAGCAGTTTCAAGTTCTATCTCTATGGATTGTTTGCTGTTGATGTAGCCCTAAGCAGAATGGCGAGAATCACTTTGATGGAAAGGGGTTGCCAAGCTTCCAAAAAACTACGAGTTGCCTGAAATCTCAGCAAACATTTTTTCACCCAATCTTGATTATTCTTTCAGGAAATGATCAGTACACCAAAACCACTTGGCTCACCAAATTTCGTTCTTCTAGGTTAAACCGTTCGTTTGCAGTAACCCTTTTCATTTTTAGGTTTCACTCTGTTTTCTCCTATAGGGATACATGTATTTGGAACTCTAAATCCAAACAGGGTTTGTGCTAGCTCTTTGAAACTTGACACAATAAAGCAGTTTAAAGTTCTATCTCTATGGTTTGTTTGCTGTTGATGTAGCCCTAAGCAGAGACTGGCGAAAATCACTTTCATGGAAAGCGGTTGCCAAGCTTCCAGAAAACTACGAGTTGCCTGAAATCTCAGCCAACATTTTTTCACCCAATCTTGATGATTCTTTTCGGTAATTATCAGTACACCAAAACCACTTGGCTCACCAAATTTCGTTCTTCTAGGTTAAACCGTTCGTTTGCAGTAACCGTTTTCATTTTTAGGTTTCTCTCTGTTTTCAATATAGGGATACATGTATTTGGAACTCTAAATCAAACACGGTTTGTGCTAGCTCTTTGAAACTTGACACAATAAAGCAGTTTCAAGTTCTATCTCTATGGTTTGTAAGCTGTTTATGTAGATTTAGCAGAGACTGGCAAAAATCACTTTCATGGAAAGGGGTTGCCAAGCTTCCAAAAAACTACGAGTTGCCTGAAATCTCAGCCAACATTTTTTCACCCAATCTTGATGATTCTTTCAGGTAATGATCAGTACACCAAAACCACTTGGCTCACCAAATTTCGTTCTTCTAGGTTAAACCGTTCATTTGCAGTAACCGTTTTCATTTTTAGGTTTCACTCTGTTTTCTCCTATAGGGATACATGTATTTGGAACTCTAAATCAAACAGGGTTTGTGCTAGCTCTTTGCAACTTGACACAATAAAAAAGTTTCAAGTTCTATCTCTATGGTTTGTTTGCTGTTGATGTAGCCCTAAGCAGAGACTGGCGAAAATCACTTTTATGGAAAGGGGTTGCCAAGCTTCCAAAATACTACGAGTTGCCTGAAATCTCAGAAAACATTTTTTCACCCAATCTTGATGATTCTTTCAGGTAATGATCAGTACACCAAAACCACTTGGCTCACCATATTTCATTCTTCTAGTTTAAACTGTTCGTTTGCAATAACCGTTTTCATTTTTAGGTTTCACTCTGTTTTCTCCTATAGGGATACATGTATTTGGAACTCTAAATCAAACACGGTTTGTGCTAGCTCTTTGAAACTTGACACAATAAAGCAGTTTCAAGTTCTCTCTCTATGCTTTGTTTGCTGTTGATGTAGCCCTAAGCAGAGACTGGCGAAAATCACTTTCATGGAAAGGGGTTGCCAAGCTTCCAAAAAACTGCGAGTTGCCTGAAATCTTAGCAAACATTTTTTCACCCAATCTTGATGATTCTTTCAGGTAATGATCAGTACACCAAAACCACTTGGCTCACCAAATTTCGTTCTTCTAGGTTAAACCGTTCGTTTGCAGTAACCGTTTTCATTTTTAGTTTTCACTCTGTTTTCTTCTATAGGGATACATGTATTTGGAACTCTAAATCAAACACGGTTTGTGCTAGCTCTTTGAAACTTGACACAATAAAGCAGTTTCAACTTCTATCTCTATGGTTTGTTTGCTGTTGATGTAGCCCTAAGCAGAGACTGGCGAAAATCACTTTCATGGAAAGGGGTTGCCAAGCTTCCCAAAAACTAGGAGTTGCCTCAAATCTCAGCCAACATTTTTTCACCCAATCTTGATGATTCTTTCAGGTAATGATCAGTACAGCAAAACCACTTGGCTCACCAAATTTCGTTCTTCTAGGTTAAACCGTTCGTTTGCAGTAACCGTTTCCATTTTTAGGTTTCACTCTGTTTTCTCCTATAGGGATACATGTATTTGGAACTCTAAATCAAACACGGTTTGTGCTAGCTCTTTGAAACTTGTCACAATAAAGCAGTTTCAAGTTCTATCTCTATGGTTTGTTTGCTGTTGATGTAGCCCTAAGCAGAGACTGGCGAAAATCACTTTCATGGAAAGGGGTTGCCAAGCTTCCAAAAAACTACGAGTTGCCTGAAATCTCCTCCAACATTTTTTCACCCAATCTTGATGATTCTTTCAGGTAATGATCAGTACACCAATACCACGTGGCTCACCAAATTTCGTTCTTCCTGGTTAAACCGTTCGTTTGCAGTAACCGTTTCCATTTTTAGGTTTCACTCTGTTTTTTCCTATAGGGATACATGTAATTGGAACTCTAAATCAAACACGGTTTGTGCTAGCTCTTTGAAACTTGACACAATAAAGCAGTTTCAACTTCTATCTCTATGGTTTGTTTGCTGTTGATGTAGCCCTAAGCAGAGACTGGCGAAAATCACTTTCATGGAAAGGGGTTGCCAAGCTTCCAAATAACTGAGAGTTGCCTGAAATCTCAGCAAACATTTTTTCACCCAATCTTGATGATTCTTTCAGGTAAGAATCAGTCCACCAAAACCACTTGGCTCACCAAATTTCGTTCTTCTTGGTTAAACCGTTCGTTTGCAGTAACCGTTTTCATATTTAGGTTTCACTCTGTTTTCTCTTATAGGGATACATGTATTTGGAACTCTAAATCAAACACGGTTATTGCTAGCTCTTTGAAACTTGATACAATAAAGCAGTTTCAAGTTCTATCTCTATGGTTTGTTTGCTGTTGATGTAGCCCTAAGCAGAGACTGGCGAAAATCACTTTCATGGAAAGGGGTTGCCAAGCTTCCAAAAAACTACGAGTTGTCTGAAATCTCAGCAAACATTTTTTCACCCAATCTTGATGATTCTTTCAGGTAATGATGAGTACACCAAAACCACTTGGCTCACCAAATTTCGTTCTTCTTGGTTAAACCGTTCGTTTGCAGTAACCGTTTTCATTTTTAGGTTTCACTCTGTTTTCTCCTATAGGGATACATGTATTTGGAACCCTAAATCAAACACGGTTTGTGCTAGCTCTTTGAAACTTGACACAATAAAGCAGTTTCAAGTTCTATCTCTACGGTTTTTTTGCTGTTGATGTAGCCCTAAGCAGAGACTGGCGAAAATCACTTTCATGGAAAGGGGTTGCCAAGCTTCCAAAAAACTACGAGTTGCCTTAAATCTCAGCCAACATTTTTTCACCCAATCTTGATGATTCTTTCAGGTAATGATCAGTACTCCAAAACCACTTGGCTCACCAAATTTCGTTCTTCCAGGTTAAACCGTTCGTTTGCAGTAACCGTTTTCATTTTTAGGTTTCACTCTCTTTTGATATAGGATACATGTATTTGGAACTCTAAATAAAACACGGTTTGTGCTACCGCTTTAAAACTTGACACAATAAAGCAGTTTCAAGTTCTATCTCTATGGTTTGTTTGCTGTTGATGTAGCCCTAAGCAGAGACTGGCGAAAATCACTTTCATGGAAAGGGGTTGCCAAGCTTCAAAAAAACGACGAGTTGCCTGAAATCTCAGCAAACATTTTTTCACCCAATCTTGATGATTCTTTCAGGTAATGATCAGTACACCAAAACCACTTATCTCACCAAATTTCGTTTTTCTACGTTAAACCGTTGGTTTGCAGTAACCATTTTCATTTTTAGGTTTCACTCTGTTTTCTCCTACAGGGATACATGTATTTGGAACTCTAAATGAAACACGGTTTGTGCTAACTCTTTGAAACTTGACACAATAAAGCAGTTTCAAGTACTATCTATAGTTTGTTTGCTGTTGATGTAGCCCTAAGCAGAGACTTGCGAAAATCACTTTCATGGAAAGGGGTAGACTAGCTTCCAAAAAACTACGAGTTGCCTGAAATCTCAGCCAAGATTTTTTCACCCAATCTTGATGATTCTTTCAGGTAATGATCAGTACACCAAAACCACTTGGCTCACCAATTTCGTTCTTCTAGGTTAAACCGTTCGTTTGCAGTAACCGTTTTCATTTTGAGGTTTCACTCTCTTTTCTCCTATAGGGATACATGTATTTGGAACTCTAAATCAAACACGGTTTATGCTAGCTCTTTGAAACTTGACACAATAAAGCAGTTTCAGGTTCTATCTCTATGGTTTGTTTGCTGTTGATGTAGCCCTAAGCAGAGACTGGCGAAAATCACTTTCTTGGAAAGGGGTTTCCAAGCTTCCAAAAAACTACGAGTTGCCTGAATTCTCAACCAACATTTTTTCACCCAATCTTGAGATTCTTTCAGGTAATGATCAGTACACGAAAACCACTTGGCTCACCAAGTTTCGTTCTTCTAGGTTAAACCGTTCGTTTGCAGTAACCGTTTTCATTTTTAGGTTTCACTCTGTTTTCTCCTATAGGGATACATGTATTTGGAACTCAAAATCAAACACGGTTTGTGCTAGCTCTTTAGAACTTGACACAATAAAGCAGATTCAAGTTCTATCTCTATGGCTTGTTTGCTGTTGATGTAGCCCTAAGCAGAGACTGGTGAAAATCACTTAAATGGAAAGGGGTTTCCAAGCTTCCAAAAAACTATGTGTTTCCTGAAATCTCAGCAAACATTTTTTCACCCAACCTTGATGATTCTTTCAGGTAATGATGAGTACACCAGAACCACTTGGCTCACCAAGTTTCGTTCTTCTAGGTTAAACCGTTCGTTTGCAGTAACCTTTTTCATTTTTAGGTTTCACTCTGTTTTCTCCTATAGGGATACATGTATTTGGAACTCTAAATCAAACACGGTTTGTGCTAGCTCTTTGAAAGTTGACACTATAAAGCAGTTTCATGTTCTATCTCTATGGTTTGTTTGCTGTTGATGTAGCCCTAAGCAGAGACTGGCGAAAATCACTTTCATGGAAAAGGGTTGCCAAGCTTCCAAAAACCTACGAGTTGCCTGAAATCTCAGCCAACATTTTTTCACCCAATCTTGATGATTCTTTCAGGTAATGATCAGTACACCAAAAACCACTTGGCTCACCAAATTTCGTTCTTCTAGGTTAAACCGTTCGTTTGCAGTAACCGTTTTCATTTTTAGGTTTCACTCTGTTTTCTCCTATAGGGATACGTGTATTTGGAACTCTAAATCAAACACGGTTTGTGCTAGCTCTTTAAAACTTCACACAATAAAGCAGTTTCAAGTTCTATCTCTATGGTTTGTTTGCTGTTGATGTAGCCCTAAGCAGAGACTGGCGAAAATCACTTTCATGGAAAGGGGTTGCCAAGCTTCCAAAAAACTACGAGTTGCCTGAAATCTCAACCAACATTTTTTCACCCAATCTAGAGATTCTTTCAGGTAATGATCAGTACACCAAAACCACTTGGCTCACCAAGTTTCGTTCTTCTAGGTTAAACCGTTCGTTTGCAGTAACCGTTTTCATTTTTAGGTTTCACTCTGTTTTCTCCTATAGGGATACATGTAATTGGAACTCTAAATCAAACACGGTTTGTGCTAGCTCTTAGAAAGTTGACACAATAAAGCAGTTTCATGTTCTATCTCTATGGTTTGTTTGCTGTTGATGTAGCCCTAAGCAGAGACTGGCGAAAATCACTTTCATGGAAAAGGGTTGCCAAGCTTCCAAAAACCTACGAGTTGCCTGAAATCTCAGCCAACATTTTTTCACCCAATCTTGATGATTCTTTCAGGTAATGATGAGTACACCAAAACCACTTGGCTCACCCAATTTCCATCTTCTAGGTTAAACCGTTCGTTTGCAGTAACCGTTTTCATTTTTACGTTTCACTCTGTTTTCTTCTATAGGGATACATGTATTTAAAACTCTAAATCAAACACGGTTTGTGCTAGCTCTTTGAAACTTGACACAATAAAGCAGTTTCAAGTTCTATCTCTATGGTTGGTTTGCTGTTGATGTAGCCCTAAGCAGAGACTGGCGAAAATCACTTTCATGGAAAGTGGTTGCCAAGATTCCAAAAAACTACGAGTTGCCTGAAATATCAGCAAACATTTTTTCACCCAACCTTGATGATTCTTTCAGGTAATGATCAGTACACCAAAACCACTTGGCTCACCAAATTTCGTTCTTCTAGGTTAAACTTTTCGTTTGCAGTAACCGTCTTCATTTTTAGGTTTCACTCTGTTTTCTCCTATAGGGATACATGTATTTGGAACTCTAAATCAAACACGGTTTGTGCTAGCTCTTTGAAACTTGACACAATAAAGCAGTTTCAAGTTCTATCTCTATGGTTTGTTTGCTGTTGATGTAGCCCTAAGCAGAGAGTGGCGAAAATCACTTTCATTTCAAGGGATTGCCAAGCTTCCAAAAAACTTCGAGTTGCCTGAAATCTCAGCCAACATTTTTTCACCCAATCTTGATGATTCTTTCAGGTAATGATCAGTACACCAAAAACCACTTGGCTCACCAAATTTCGTTCTTCTAGGTTAAACCGTTCGTTTGCAGTAACCGTTTTCATTTTTAGGTTTCACTCTGTTTTCTCCTATAGGGGTACGTGTATTTGGAACTCTAAATCAAACACGGTTTGTGCTAGCTCTTTGAAACTTCACACAATAAAGCAGTTTCTAGTTCTATCTCTATGGTTTGTTTGCTGTTGATGCAGCCCTAAGCAGAGACTGGCAAAAATCACTTTCATGGAAAGGGGTTGCCAAGCTTCCAAAATACTACGAGTTTCCTGAAATCTCAGCAAACATTTTTTCACCAATCTTGATAATTCTTTCAGGTAATGATCAGTACACCAACACCACTTGGCTCACCCAATTTCGTTTTTCAAGGTTAAACCGTTCGTTTGCAGTAACCATTTTCATTTTTAGGTTTCACTCTTTTTTCTCCTATAGGGATACATGTATTTGGAACTCTAAATCAAACACGGTTTGTGCTAGCTCTTTGGAACTCGACACAATAAAGCAGTTTCAAGTTCTATCTCTATGGTTTGTTTGCTGTTGATGTAGCCCTAAGCAGAGACTGGCGAAAATCACTTTCATGGAAAGAGGTTGCCAAGCTTCCAAAAAACTACGAGTTGCCTGAAATCTCAGCAAACATTTTTCACCCAATCTTGATAATTCTTTCAGGTAATGATAAGTGCACCAAAACCACTAGGCTCACCAAGTTTCGTTCTTCTAGGTTAAACCGTTCGTTTGCAGTAACCGTTTTCATTTATAGGTTTCACTCTGTTTTCTCCTATAGGGATACATGTATTTGGAACTCTAAATCAAACACGGTTTGTGCTAGCTCTTTGGCACTTGACACAATAAAGCAGCTTCAAGTTCTATCTCTATGGTTTGTTTGCTGTTGATGTAGCCCTAAGAAGAGACTGGCGAAAATCACTTTCATTTCAAGGGGTTGCCAAGATTCCAAAAAACTACGAGTTGCCTGAAATCTCAGCCAACATTTTTTCACCCAATCTTGATGATTCTTTCAGGTAATGATCAGTACACAAAAACCACTTGGCTCACCAAATTTCGTTCATCTAGGTTAAACCGTTCGTTTGCAGTAACCGTTTTCATTTTTAGGTTTCACTCTGTTTTCTCCTATAGGGATACATGTATTTGGAGCTCTAAATCAAACACGGTTTGTGCTACCTCTTTGAAACTTGACACAATAAAGCAGTTTAAAGTTCTGTCTCTATGGTTTGTTTGCTGTTGATGTAGCCCTAAGCAGAGACTGGCGAAAATGACTTTCATGGAAAGGGGTTGCCAAGCTTCCAAAAAACTACGAGTTTCCTGAAATCTCAGCAAACATTTTTTCTCCCAATGTTGATGATTCTTTCAGGTAATGATCAGTACACCAAAACCACTTGGCTCACCAAATTTCGTTCTTCTAGGTTAAACTGTTCGTTTGCAGTAACCGTTTTAATTTTTAGGTATCACTCTGTTTTCTCCTATAGGGATACATGTATTTGGAACTCTAAATCAAACACGGTTTGTGCTAGCTCTTTGAAACTTGACACAATAAAGCAGTTTCAAGTTCTATCTCTATGGTTTTTTTGCTGTTGATGTAGCCCTAAGCAGAGACTGGCGAAAATCACTTTCATGGAAAGGGGTTGCCAAGCTTCCAAAAAACTACGAGTTGCCTGAAATCTCAGCAAACATTTTTTCACCCAATCTTGATGATTCTTTCAGGTAATGATCAGTACTCCAAAACCACTTGGCTCATCAAATTTCATTCTTCTAGGTTAAACCGTTCGTTGGCAGTAACTGTTTTCAATTTTAGTTTTCACTCTGTTTTCTTCTATAGAGATACATGTATTTGGAACTCTAAATAAAACACGGTTTGTGCTAGCACTTTGAAACTTTACACAATAAAGCAGTTTCAAGTTCTGTCTCTATGGTTTGTTTGCTGTTGATGTAGCCCTAAGGTGAGACTGGCGAAAATCACTTTCATGGAAAGGGGTTGCCAAGCTTCCAAAAAACTAGGAGTTGCCTGAAATCTCAGCCAACATTTTTTCACGCAATCTTGATGATTCTTTCAGGTAATGATAAGTACACAAAAACCACTTGGCTCACCAAATTTCGTTCTTCTAGGTTAAACCGTTCGTTTGCAGTAACCGTTTTCATTTTTAGGTTGCACTCTGTTTTCTCCTATAGGGATACATGTATTTGGAACTCTAAATCAAACACGGTTTGTGCTAGCTCTTTGAAACTTGACACAATAAAGCAGTTTCAAGTGCTATCTCTATGGTTTGTTTGCTGTTGATGTAGCACTAAGCAGCGACTGGCGAAAATCACTTTCATGGAAAGGGGTTGCCAAGCTTCCAAAAAACTAGGAGTTGCCTGAAATCTCAGCCAACATTTTTTCACCCAATCTTGATGATTCTTTCAGGTAATGATCAGTACACCAAAACCACTTGGCTCACCAAATTTCGTTCTTCCAGGTTAAACCGTTCGTTTGCAGTAACCGTTTTCATTTTTAGATTTCACTCTCTTTTGATATAGGATACATGTATTTGGAACTCTAAATAAAACACGGTTTGTGCTACCGCTTTAAAACTTGACACAATAAAGCAGTTTCAAGTTCTATCTCTATTGTTTGTTTGCTGTTGATGTAGCCCTAAGCAGAGACTGGCGAAAATCACTTTCATGGAAAGGGGTTGCCAAGCTTCAAAAAAACGACGAGTTGCCTGAAATCTCAGCAAACATTTTTTCACCCAATCTTGATGATTCTTTCAGGTAATGATCAGTACACCAAAACCACTTATCTCACCAAATTTCGTTTTTCTACGTTAAACCGTTGGTTTGCAGTAACCATTTTCATTTTTAGGTTTCACTCTGTTTTCTCCTACAGGGATACATGTATTTGGAACTCTAAATGAAACACGGTTTGTGCTAACTCTTTGAAACTTGACACAATAAAGCAGTTTCAAGTACTATCTATAGTTTGTTTGCTGTTGATGTAGCCCTAAGCAGAGACTTGCGAAAATCACTTTCATGGAAAGGGGTAGACTAGCTTCCAAAAAACTACGAGTTGCCTGAAATCTCAGCCAAGATTTTTTCACCCAATCTTGATGATTCTTTCAGGTAATGATCAGTACACCAAAACCACTTGGCTCACCAATTTCGTTCTTCTAGGTTAAACCGTTCGTTTGCAGTAACCGTTTTCATTTTTAGGTTTCACTCTCTTTTCTCCTATAGGGATACATGTATTTGGAACTCTAAATCAAACACGGTTTATGCTAGCTCTTTGAAACTTGACACAATAAAGCAGTTTCAAGTTCTATCTCTATGGTTTGTTTGCTGTTGATGTAGCCCTAAGCAGAGACTGGCGAAAATCACTTTCTTGGAAAGGGGTTGCCAAGCTTCCAAAAAACTACGAGTTGCCTGAATTCTCAACCAACATTTTTTCACCCAATCTTGAGATTCTTTCAGGTAATGATCAGTACACCAAAACCACTTGGCTCACCAAGTTTCGTTCTTCTAGGTTAAACCGTTCGTTTGCAGTAACCGTTTTCATTTTTAGGTTTCACTCTGTTTTCTCCTATAGGGATACATGTATTTGGAACTCAAAATCAAACACGGTTTGTGCTAGCTCATTAGAACTTGACACAATAAAGCAGATTCAAGTTCTATCTCTATGGCTTGTTTGCTGTTGATGTAGCCCTAAGCAGAGACTGGTGAAAATCACTTAAATGGAAAGGGGTTTCCAAGCTTCCAAAAAACTATGTGTTTCCTGAAGTCTCAGCAAACATTTTTTCACCCAACCTTGATGATTCTTTCAGGTAATGATGAGTACACCAGAACCACTTGGCTCACCAAGTTTCGTTCTTCTAGGTTAAACCGTTCGTTTGCAGTAACCTTTTTCATTTTTAGGTTTCACTCTGTTTTCTCCTATAGGGATACATGTATTTGGAACTCTAAATCAAACACGGTTTGTGCTAGCTCTTTGAAAGTTGACACAATAAAGCAGTTTCATGTTCTATCTCTATGGTTTGTTTGCTGTTGATGTAGCCCTAAGCAGAGACTGGCGAAAATCACTTTCATGGAAAAGGGTTGCCAAGCTTCCAAAAACCTACGAGTTGCCTGAAATCTCAGCCAACATTTTTTAACCCAATCTTGATGATTCTTTCAGGTAATGATCAGTACACCAAAAACCACTTGGCTCACCAAATTTCGTTCTTCTAGGTTAAACTGTTCGTTTGCAGTAACCGTTTTAATTTTTAGGTATCACTCTGTTTTCTCCTATAGGGATACATGTATTTGGAACTCTAAATCAAACACGGTTTGTGCTAGCTCTTTGAAACTTGACACAATAAAGCAGTTTCAAGTTCTATCTCTATGGTTTGTTTGCTGTTGATGTAGCCCTAAGCAGAGACTGGCGAAAATCACTTTAATGGAAAGGGGTTGCCAAGCTTCCAAAAAACTACGAGTTGCCTGAAATCTCAGCAAACATTTTTTCACCCAATCTTGATGATTCTTTCAGGTAATGATGAGTACACCAAAACCACTTGGCTCACCAAATTTCGTTCTTCTAGGTTAAACCGTTCGTTTGTAGTAACCGTTTTCATTTTTAGGTTTCACTCTCTTTTCTCCTATAGGGATACATGTATTTGGAACTCTAAATCAAACACGGTTTGGGCTAGCTCTTTGAAACTTGACACAATAAAGCAGTTTCAAGTTCTATCTCTATGGTTTGTTTGCTGTTGATGTAGCCCTAAGCAGAGACTGGCGATAATCACTTTCATGGAAAGGGGTTGCCAAGCTTCCAGAAGAGTACGAGTTGCCTATAATCTCAGCAAACATTTTTTCAGCCAATCTTGATGATTCTTTCAGGTAATGATCAGTACACCAAAACCACTTGGCTCACCAAATTTCGTTCTTCTAGGTTAACCGTTCGTTTGCAGTAACCATTTTCAGTTTTAGTTTTCACTCTGTTTTCTGCTATAGGGATACATGTATTTGGAACTCTAAATCAAACACGGTTTGTGCTACCTCTTTGAAACTTGACACAATAAAGCAGTTTCAAGTTCTATCTCTATGGTTTGTTTGCTGTTGATGTAGCTAGCCCTAAGTAGAGACTGGCGAAAATCACTTTCATTTAAAGGGGTTGCCAAGCTTCCAAAAAACTACGTGTTGCCTGAAATCTCAGAAAACATTTTTTCACCCAATCTTGATGATTCTTTCAGGTAATGATCAGTATACCAAAACCACTTGGCTCACCAAATTTCGTTGTTCTAGGTTAAATCGTTCGTTTGCAGTAACCGTTTTCATTTTTAGGTTGCACTCTGTTTTCTCCTATATGTATACATGTATTTGGAACACTAAATCAAACACGATTTGTGCTAGCTCATTGAAACTTGACACAATAAAGCAGTTTCAAGTTCTATCTCTATGGTTTGTTTGCTGTTTATGTAGCTAGCCCTAAGTAGAGACTGGCCAAAATCACTTTCATTTAAAGGGGTTTGCCAAGCTTCCAAAAAACTACGAGTTGCCAGAAATCTCAGCAAATATTTTTTCACCCAATCTTGATGATTCTTTCAGGTAATGAACAGTACACCAAAACCACTTGGCTCACCAAATTTCGTTCTTCTAGGTTAACCGTTCGTTTGCAGTAACCGTTTGAAGTTTTAGTTTTCACTCTGTTTTCTCCTATAGGGATACATGTATTTGGAACTCTAAATCAAACACGGTTTGTGCTAGCTCTTTTAAACTTTAAACAATAAAGCAGTTTCAAGTTCTATCTCTATAATTTGTTTGCTGTTGATTTAGCCCTAAGCAGAGACTGGCGAAAATCCCTTTTATTTAAAGGGGTTGACAAGCTTCCAAAAAACTACGAGTTGCCTGAAATCTCAGCACACATTTTTTCCCCCAATCTTGATGATTATTTCAAGTAATGATCAGTACACCAAAACCACTTGGCTCACCAAATTTCGTTTTTCTAGGTTAAACCGTTCGTTTGCAGTAACCGTTTTCATTTTTAGGTTTCACTCTTTTTTCTCCTATAGGGATACATGTATTTGGAACTATATATCAAACACGATTTGTGCTAGCTCATTGAAACTTGACACAATAAAGCAGTTTCAAGTTCTATCTTTATGGTTTGTTTGCTGTTAATGTAGCCCTAAGCAGAGACTGGCGAAAATCACTTGAAAGCAAAGGGATAGAAAAGATTCCAAAAAACTACAAGTTGCCTGAAATCTCAGCAAACATTTTTTCACCCAATCTTGATGATTCTTTCAGGTAATGATCAGTACACCAAAACCACTTGGCTCACCAAATTTCGTTCTTCTAGGTTAAACAGTTCGTTTCCAGTAACCGTTTTCATTTTTAGGTTTCACTCTGTTTTCTCCTATAGGGATACATGTATTTGGAACACTAAATCAAACACGGTTTGTGCTAGCTCTTTGAAACTTGACACAATAAAGCAGTTTCAAGTTCTATCTCTATGGTTTCTTTGCTGTTGATGTAGCCCTAAGCAGAGACTGGCGAAAATCACTTTCATGGAAAGGGGTTGCCAAACTTCCAAAAAACTACGAGTTGCCTGAAATCTCAACCAACATTTTTTCACCCAATCTTGAGATTCTTTCAGGTAATGATCAGTACACCAAAACCACTTGGCTCACCCAATTTCCTTCTTCTAGGTTAAACCGTTCGTTTGCAGTAACCGTTTTCATTTTTACGTTTCACTCTGTTTTCTCCTATAGGGATACATGTAATTGGAACTCTAAATCAAACACCGTTTGTGCTAGCTCTTTGAAAGTTGACACAATAAAGCAGTTTCATGTTCTATCTCTATGGTTTGTTTGCTGTTGATATAGCCCTAAGCAGAGACTGGCGAAAATCACTTTCATGGAAAAGGGTTGCCAAGCTTCCAAAAATCTACGAGTTGCCTGAAATCTCAGCCAACATTTTTTCACCCAATCTTGATGATTCTTTCAGGTAATGATGAGTACACCAAAACCACTTGGCTCACCCAATTTCCTTCTTCTAGGTTAAACCGTTCGTTTGCAGTAACCGTTTTCATTTTTACGTTTCACTCTGTTTTCTTCTATAGGGATACATGTATTTAAAACTCTAAATCAAACACGGTTTGTGCTAGCTCTTTGAAACTTGACACAATAAAGCAGTTTCAAGTTCTATCTCTATGGTTGGTTTGCTGTTGATGTAGACCTAAGCAGAGACTGGCGAAAATCACTTTCATTTCAAGGGATTGCCAAGCTTCCAAAAAACTACGAGTTGCCTGAAATATCAGCAAACATTTTTTCACCCAACCTTGATGATTCTTTCAGGTAATGATCAGTACACCAAAACCACTTGGCTCACCAAATTTCGTTCTTCTAGGTTAAACTGTTCGTTTGCAGTAACCGTTTTCATTTTTAGGTGTCACTCTGTTTTCTCCTATAGGGATACATGTATTTGGAACTCTAAATCAAACACGGTTTTTGCTAGCTCCTTGGAACTTGACACAATAAAACAGTTTCAAGTTCTATCTCTATGGTTTGTTTGCTGTTGATGTAGCCCTAAGCAGAGACTGGCGAAAATCACATTCATGGAAAGCGGTTGCCAAGCTTCCAAAAAACTACGAGTTGCCTGAAATCTCAGCCAACATTTTTTCACCCAATCTTGATGATTCTTTCAGGTAATGATCAGTATACCAAAACCACTTGGCTCACCAAATTTTGTTCTTCTAGGTAAAACCGTTCGTTTGCAGTAACCGTTTTCATTTTTAGGTTTCACTCTGTTTTCTCCTATAGGGATACATGTATTTGGAACTCTAAATCAAACACGGATTTTGGTAGCTCTTTGAAACTTAAAACAATAAAGCAGTTTCAAGTTCTATCTCTTAGGTTTGTTTGCTGTTGATGTAGCGCTAAGCAGAGACTGGCGAAAATCACTTTCATTGAAAAGGGTTGCCAAGCTTCCAAAAAAATATGAGTTGCCTGAAATCTCAGCAAACATTTTTTTAACCCAATCTTGATGATTCTTTCAGGTAATGATCAGTATACCAAAACCACTTGGCTTACCAAATTTCGTTTTTCTAGGTTAAACCGTTCGTTTTCAGTAACCGTTTTCATTTTTAGGTGTCACTCTGTTTTCTCCTATAGGGATACATGTATTTGGAACTCTAAATCAAACACGGTTTGTGCTAGCTCTTTGGAACTTGACACAATAAAGCAGCTTCAAGTTCTATCTCTATGGTTTGTTTGCTGTTGATGTAGCCCTAAGAAGAGACTGGCGAAAATCACTTTCATTTCAAGGGGTTGCCAAGATTCCAAAAAACTACGAGTTTCCTGAAATCTCAGCCAACATTTTTTCACCCAATCTTGATGATTCTTTCAGGTAATGATCAGTACACCAAAACCACTTGGCTCACCAAATTTCGTTCTTCTAGGTTAAACCGTTCGTTTGCAGTAACCGTTTTCATTTTTAGGTTTCACTCTGTTTTCTCCTATAGGGATACATGTATTTGGAACTCTAAATCAAACACGGTTTGTGCTACCTCTTTGAAACTTGACAAAATAAAGCAGTTTAAAGTTCTGTCTCTATGGTTTGTTTGCTGTTGATGTAGCCCTAAGCAGAGACTGGCGAAAATGACTTTCATTGAAAGGGGTTGCCAAGCTTCCAAAAAACTACGAGTTTCCTGAAATCTCAGCAAACATTTTTTCACCCAATCTTGATGATTCTTTCAGGTAATGATCAGTACACCAAAACGACTTGGCTCTCTAAATTTCGGTCGTCTAGGTTAAACCGTTCGTTTGCAGTAACCGTTTTTATTTTTAGGTATCACTCTGTTTTCTCCTATAGAAATACATGTATTTGGAACTCTAAATCAAACACGGTTTGTGCTAGCTCTTTGAAACTTGACACAATAAAGTAGATTCACGTTCTATCTCTATGGTTTGTTTGCTGTTGATGTAGCCCTAAGCAGAGACTGGCGAAAATCACTTTCATGGAAAGGGGTTGCCAAGCTTCCAAAAAATTACGAGTTGCCTGAAATCTCAGCAAACATTTTTTCACCCAATCTTGATGATTCTTTCAGGTAATGATCAGTACACCAAAACCACTTGGCTCACCAAATTTCGTTTTTCTAGGTTAAACCGTTCGTTTGTAGTAACCGTTTTCATTTTTAGGTTTCACTCTGTTTTCTCCTATAGGGATACATGTATTTGGAACTCTAAATCAAACACTGTTTGGGCTAGCTATTTGAAACTTGACACAATAAAGCAGTTTCAAGTTCTATCTCTATGGTTGTTTGCTGTTGATGTAGCCCTAAGCAGAGACTGGCGATAATCACTTTCATGGAAAGGGGTTGCCAAGCTTCCAGAAGAGTACGAGTTGCCTATAATCTCAGCAAACATTTTTTCAGCCAATCTTGATGATTCTTTCAGGTAATGATCAGTACACCAAAACCACTTGGCTCACCAAATTTCGTTCTTCTAGGTTAACCGTTCGTTTGCAGTAACCGTTTTCAGTTTTAGTTTTCACTCTGTTTTCTGCTATAGGGATACATGTATTTGGAACTCTAAATCAAACACGGTTTGTGCTAACCTCTTTGAAACTTGACACAATAAAGCAGTTTCAAGTTCTATCTCTATGGTTTGTTTGCTGTTGAGGTAGCTAGCCCTAAGTAGAGACTGGCGAAAATCACTTTCATTTAAATGGGGTTGCCAAGCTTCCAAAAAACTACGTGTTGCCTGAAATCTCAGAAAACATTTTTTCACCCAATCTTGATGATTCTTTCAGGTAATGATCAGTATACCAAAACCACTTGGCTCACCAAATTTCGTTCTTCTAGGTTAAATCGTTCGTTTGCAGTAACCGTTTTCATTTTTAGGTTGCACTCTGTTTTCTCCTATATGTATACATGTATTTGGAACACTAAATCAAACACGGTTTGTTCTAGCTCTTTGGAACTCGACACAATAAAGCAGATTCAAGTTCTATCGCTAAGGTTTGTTTGCTGTTGATGTAGCCCTAAGCATAGACTGGCGAAAATCACTTTCATGGAAAGGGGTTGCCAAGCTTCCAAAAACTACGAGTTGCCTGAAATCTCAGCAAACATTTTTTCACCCAATCTTGATGATTCTTTCAGGTAATGATCAGTACACCAAAACCACTTGGCTCACCAAATTTCGTTCTTCTAGGTTAAACCGTTCGTTTGCAGTAACCGTTTTTCATTTTTAGGTTTCACTCTGTTTTCTCCTATACAGATACATGTATTTGGAACTCTTAATCGAACACAGTGTGTGCTAGCTATTTGAAACTTGACACAATAAAGCAGTTTCAAGTTCTATCTCTATGGTTTGTTTGCTGTTGATGTAGCTAGCCCTAAGTAGAGACTGGCCAAAATCACTTTCATTTACAGGGGTTTGCCAAGCTTCCAAAAAACTACGAGTTGCCTGAAATCTCAGCAAATATTTTTTCACCCAATCTTGATGATTCTTTCAGGTAATGAACAGTACACCAAAACCACTTGGCTCACCAAATTTCGTTCTTCTAGGTTAACCGTTCGTTTGCAGTAACCGTTTGAAGTTTTAGTTTTCACTCTGTTTTCTCCTATAGGATACATGTATTTGGAACTCTAAATCAAACACGGTTTGTGCTAGCTCTTTTAAACTTTAAACAATAAAGCAGTTTCAAGTTCTATCTCTATAATTTGTTTGCTGTTGATTTAGCCCTAAGCAGAGACTGGCGAAAATCCCCTTTATTTAAAGGGGTTGACAAGCTTCCAAAAAACTACGAGTTGCCTGAAATCTCAGCACACATTTTTTCCCCCAATCTTGATGATTATTTCAAGTAATGATCAGTACACCAAAACCACTTGGCTCACCAAATTTCGTTTTTCTAGGTTAAACCGTTCGTTTGCAGTAACCGTTTTCATTTTTAGGTTTCACTCTTTTTTCTCCTATAGGGATACATGTATTTGGAACTATATATCAAACACGATTTGTGCTAGCTCATTGAAACTTGACACAATAAAGCAGTTTCAAGTTCTATCTTTATGGTTTGTTTGCTGTTAATGTAGCCCTAAGCAGAGACTGGCGAAAATCACTTGAATGGAAAGGGATAGCCAAGATTCCAAAAAACTACAAGTTGCCTGAAATCTCAGCAAACATTTTTCACCCAATCTTGATGATTCTTTCAGGTAATGATCAGTACACCAAAACCACTTGGCTCACCAAATTTCGTTCTTCTAGGTTAAACAGTTCGTTTCCAGTAACCGTTTTCATTTTTAGGTTTCACTCTGTTTTCTCCTATAGGGATACATGTATTTGGAACACTAAATCAAACACGGTTTGTGCTAGCTCTTTGAAACTTGACACAATAAAGCAGTTTCAAGTTCTATCTCTATGGTTTCTTTGCTGTTGATGTAGCCCTAAGCAGAGACTGGCGAAAATCACTTTCATGGAAAGGGGTTGCCAAACTTCCAAAAAACTACGAGTTGCCTGAAATCTCAACCAACATTTTTTCACCCAATCTTGAGATTCTTTCAGGTAATGATCAGTACACCAAAACCACTTGGCTCACCCAATTTCCTTCTTCTAGGTTAAACCGTTCGTTTGCAGTAACCGTTTTCATTTTACGTTTCACTCTGTTTCTCCTATAGGGATACATGTAATTGGAACTCTAAATCAAACACCGTTTGTGCTAGCTCTTTGAAAGTTGACACAATAAAGCAGTTCATGTTCTATCTCTATGGTTTGTTTGCTGTTGATATAGCCCTAAGCAGAGACTGGCGAAAATCACTTTCATGGAAAAGGGTTGCCAAGCTTCCAAAAACCTACGAGTTGCCTGAAAACTCAGCCAACATTTTTTCACCCAATCTTGATGATTCTTTCAGGTAATGATGAGTACACCAAAACCACTTGGCTCACCCAATTTCCTTCTTCTAGGTTAAACCGTTCGTTTGCAGTAACCGTTTTCATTTTTACGTTTCACTCTGTTTTCTTCTATAGGGATACATGTATTTAAAACTCTAAATCAAACACGGTTTGTGCTAGCTCTTTGAAACTTGACACAATAAAGCAGTTTCAAGTTCTATCTCTATGGTTGGTTTGCTGTTGATGTAGACCTAAGCAGAGACTGGCGAAAATCACTTTCATTTCAAGGGATTGCCAAGCTTCCAAAAAACTACGAGTTGCCTGAAATATCAGCAAACTTTTTTCACCACCTTGATGATTCTTTCAGGTAATGATCAGTACACCAAAACCACTTGGCTCACCAAATTTCGTTCTTCTAGGTTAAACTCTTTCGTTTGCAGTAACCGTTTTCATTTTTAGGTGTCACTCTGTTTTCTCCTATAGGGATACATGTATTTGGAACTCTAAATCAAACACGGTTTTTGCTAGCTCCTTGGAACTTGACACAATAAAACAGTTTCAAGTTCTATCTCTATGGTTTGTTTGCTGTTGATGTAGCCCTAAGCAGAGACTGGCGAAAATCACATTCATGGAAAGCGGTTGCCAAGCTTCCAAAAAACTACGAGTTGCCTGAAATCTCAGCCAACATTTTTTCACCCAATCTTGATGATTCTTTCCAGGTAATGATCAGTATACCAAAACCACTTGGCTCACCAAATTTTGTTCTTCTAGGTAAAACCGTTCGTTTGCAGTAACCGTTTTCATTTTTAGGTTTCACTCTGTTTTCTCCTATAGGGATACATGTATTTGGAACTCTAAATCAAACACGGATTTTGGTAGCTCTTTGAAACTTAAACAATAAAGCAGTTTCAAGTTCTATCTCTTAGGTTTGTTTGTCTGTTGATGTAGCGCTAAGCAGAGACTGGCGAAAATCACTTTCATGAAAAGGGTTGCCAAGCTTCCAAAAAAATATGAGTTGCCTGAAATCTCAGCAAACATTTTTTTAACCCAATCTTGATGATTCTTTCAGGTAATGATCAGTATACCAAAACAACTTGCTTACCAAATTTCGTTTTTCTAGGTTAACCGTTCGTTTTCAGTAACCGTTTTCATTTTTAGGTGTCACTCTGTTTTCTCCTATAGGGATACATGTATTTGGAACTCTAAATCAAACACGGTTTGTGCTAGCTCTTTGGAACTTGACACAATAAAGCAGCTTCAAGTTCTATCTCTATGGTTTGTTTGCTGTTGATGTAGCCCTAAGAAGAGACTGGCGAAAATCACTTTCATTTCAAGGGGTTGCCAAGATTCCAAAAACTACGAGTTTCCTGAAATCTCAGCCAACATTTTTCACCCAATCTTGATGATTCTTTCAGGTAATGATCAGTACACCAAAACCACTTGGCTCACCAAATTTCGTTCTTCTAGGGTTAAACCGTTCGTTTGCAGTAACCGTTTTCATTTTTAGGTTTCACTCTGTTTTCTCCTATAGGATACATGTATTTGGAACTCTAAATCAAACACGGTTTGTGCTACCTCTTTGAAACTTGACACAATAAAGCATTTTAAAGTTCTGTCTCTATGGTTTGTTTGCTGTTGATGTAGCCCTAAGCAGAGACTGGCGAAAATGACTTTCATTGAAAGGGGTTGCCAAGCTTCCAAAAAACTACGAGTTTCCTGAAATCTCAGCAAACATTTTTTCACCCAATCTTGATGATTCTTTCAGGTAATGATCAGTACACCAAAACGACTTGGCTCTCTAAATTTCGGTCGTCTAGGTTAAACCGTTCGTTTGCAGTAACCGTTTTTATTTTTTAGGTATCACTCTGTTTTCTCCTATAGAAATACATGTATTTGGAACTCTAAATCAAACACGGTTTGTGCTAGCTCTTTGAAACTTGACACAATAAAGTAGATTCACGTTCTATCTCTATGGTTTGTTTGCTGTTGATGTAGCCCTAAGCAGAGACTGGCGAAAATCACTTTCATGGAAAGGGTTGCCAAGCTTCCAAAAAATTACGAGTTGCCTGAAATCTCAGCAAACATTTTTTCCACCCAATCTTGATGATTCTTTCAGGTAATGATGAGTACACACAAAACCACTTGGCTCACCAAATTTCGTTTTTCTAGGTTAAACGTTCGTTTGTAGTAACCGTTTTCATTTTTAGGTTTCACTCTCTTTTCTCCTATAGGGATACATGTATTTGGAACTCTAAATCAAACACTGTTTGGGCTAGCTATTTGAAACTTGACACAATAAAGCAGTTTCAAGTTCTATCTCTA
>NW_027521709.1:0-58680 GCF_052094955.1 Ictidomys tridecemlineatus
AGACCGCCTGGCCCCACAGGACGCCACTGACCAAAGCCTCGCCTGGCCAGGCAGGCAGGCAGACCCCAGAGCAGACCCCTTGTGGCAGACCATGTGTCCTGGCAGGGACAGCTGGAGGGAGGGGTCCCCAACACAGCTGGCAGGTGACCGTCAGGTGACCGTCAGCTCCACAGGGAGGCCCCTGCAGGTGGGAGGTGGAGCCAAGCTTGGGAGAAGCTTCTCACAGGGAGACACAGCGCAGGCTCCTGTGGGCAGCAGCACCTGTCATTAGAGCAGTCAGAGGCCACCCTGAGCTCCGCCCAGCACAGAGGGCCTGCGCCCACGCTGCTGAGGGGACAGGGCTGCCCAGGCCCCCAGCTCAGGGCGGGTCCCTCCCCCTCCCCACAGGCTCTGGCAGCACGTCACTAGGGCCATCCACGAGGGAGACCAGCACAGGGCCACCCAGGAGAAGTGTGTGCTGGAGGAGGCGCAGCGGCAGCGCATCCGCGAGCACCAGCAGGGCCTCACGCCCTGGACACCACAGCTGTTCCACCTGGACCCGCTCACCCACGAGTGGCGCTACCGATACGAGGAGTGAGCACAGCAGGCGGGGCCTGGGGCCTGGCCGCAGGGCTGGCCCAGCCGACCACCCTCACCCTGGTGCCAGGCCACAGGGGCTCCTGGCTCCTCCCCCTCCGACAGCCCTCCCCCTGGAGGGGCAAGTGACAGGGAGGGAGGGCCATACAGGGCCCACCGGCCCTCTGGGGGCTCTGTCCACCCTGGGGGCTGAGGGCTGGACCAGGACAGAACCCTCTCCCAGAGGGCCTCTGCCAACAGATGTCCTCTGGCCCCCCCAGCCACAGCCCCTGGAATCCCCTGACGGACGTCACCCAGTTTGAGCAGGATGGGGTTCTGCACACCCTGCAACGGGAGACGGTGGCTCACAAGACCACCTTCCTGGGCAGCCCGGAGTCAGGGCGTGAGGTTAGCATCCCCCAGGGCCTGCTCCCTCGGCCACCTCCCACCCGCTTCCCACGGACCGCTGCACAGTGGGCCCACCGACCTGGACCCTGGACTCCTGCCCCGCCCAGTGTGGGACCCCGGGTGACTGGATCTGCAGGGGCTGTGCAGAGCTGCCGCTCCCGCCCTATCCCGACCCAAGTCCACACCACGTTAGGAAGCACGTTGTCACGTTCCACGTTGCAGGGAAAGGCTCAGGGCAGCCCAGGGACTGCCCAGGCAGGAGGAGGAGTTGGCGTCTGGCACATCTGGGGGCTGGAAGGACGGGAGGGAAGGCAGCAGGGCCCTGGCACAGACCTGTCTTGGGGACACCTGGAGTCCTCCTGGATGCCTCTGCCGCGTGGCGCCTGGTCCACGTGCACCATATGCCCAGCATGTGCAGAGCCAGCTGACCGGCTGGTGTCCCTGCAGAGGGGTCAGCTGCTCTGTGTTACCACTGAGAGGGGAGAGGCTGTGGCTGCCCAGTCATGGTGGCAAGGTCCGAAGCACTCTGTCCGACTCCAAAGCCATGGGATTGGCTCTCTGTGTGCCACCTCCTCCAGCACCTCCTCCTGGCACACACGGGCCACGGCTCCTCGAGGGATCAGTGTGAGTGTGGTAGGTGGCTCCCAGCTGCATTGGCTCCATCTTCCTGCAGAGGTCTGGCCCAGACCGGCGACTCCGCAAGGCCAGTGACCAGCCGTCTGGCCACAGCCAGGTGACGGAGAGCAGCGGCTCCACGCCCGAGTCCTACCCAGAGATCTCGGATGAGGACTGCGACTCTGCTCCCGGTGAGCCTGCCGTGGCCTGGCCCCTGCCCGGCCTGAGCTGACCGGGAGGGCAGGAGAGGATTGGCCCCAGCTCAGTTCCCCTGCTCCATGGCAAAGGCCAGAGAAGAACCTTCCCTGAGTGTGGCCAACCCCAGCAGGAAGCCCTCCCAGCAGACTCTGCCCTCTCCGAGTCCGAGGGTGGGCAGCCCGGGGGCTGATGAGGGGTGTAGCCAGGACCGAGGGAAGGAGGGGCAGCAGGCCAAGGCCAGGGCGGTGAAGGGGAGGCCCAGCAGTGTTCTGGCCCCGCCCCGCCCTGCCCCGTCAGGCTCTGGTCACTGGCTGTGACGGGGTGAGCTGTGTGTCCCCAACTTTGTCCCTGCCGCTGTGCCCTGAGCCACTTGTCTCCCAGGGCTTGTTAGAGGCCAGCTGAGCCTCAGGAGTTCTCCAGCACCCTCCAGCCCCTGCTCCTGCTCCTGCTGGTTTTCCACCTGTGGGCAGGGCCAGAGCCGGTGGCGTGCCATCCCAGCTCACCTGCTTCTCCCTTCCTTCCTGTGTCTGCCTGTGCCTGGGGTGTGCAGCTGATGACAGCCCATGTCCTCGGTGCAGGAGGGAGGCACAGCAGCTGCAGGCACTGCGGGAGGCCGTGCTGTCCATCCGGGAGGCCCAGGAGGAGCTGCACAGGTAGGCCAGGCGGACGGCCAGGGCAAGTGGGGGGAGGCCAGCTGTGCAGGCCGGAGGCACACGGCTCTATTCCAGAGCTGGGCTTGGGAGCCAGTGAGGGGTCCCTGCAGACAGTGGGTCTCAACAGGATGAGTTCACAGTTTAACAGAAACTGGGCCAGAGATTTTGAGGGCCCAGGTCTAAATCTGAGTAGCCCCAGGGTGGACCCCAAGGTTTGTGGAGGCAGATGGCAGCTCAGAGGAGGGAGTATAGGAGTAGCCCCTCCTTGGCACCCGCAGGTGCAGCTGGGCAGGTGAGCAGGCAAGGAGGGCCCCAGAGCCACCCTCTGTGTCCCTGGTGGGTGGGCACCCTCTGGGCCACCACAGGTGGAGCAGAACAGTGTCCAGCTCATGCCGGGCTCCAGTCTGGGTTGAGGGACTCCCTGGCTGGGGACCCTGCGCTGTCACACCTCAGCCCCCACCTCTATAAAATGGAGTTGATGGCAAAACACCTGGAGCAGTGGGTGAGGCTGGAGGCTGATCCCCTCAGGCACCCGGCGAGCATTTGGGCTCTGCTGTCCTTGTGGCTCCTCTCTGGCTCCTGAAACCTACCAGGGACAGGACACCAAAGGGCAGAAATGTTCCAGGAGTGGGACATGGGACAGCGAGTGTCCCAGGGCCATGAGTAAAGGCCTGTCCACCAGGGCGTCAGCTCCTGTGTTGTCAGAGACGGGACCTACAGGGCCCGACACAGACCTGGGCCAGGGTGCTGCCCGGGGAGACTGTGAGGTCTTGCAGGTTAGAGGCCCTGGAACTGTCAGGCAGGGCGGCCATGCTGGCCCCAGCCCTCCTCCCGCCCTGTGTTGCAGGCACCTGTCGGCCATGCTGAGCTCCGTGGTGCAGGCTGGGCAGCCCGCCCCTGGCCTCCTGCAGAGCCCCCGCACCTGGTTCCTGCTCTGCGTCTTCCTGGCTTGTCAGCTCTTCATCAACTACATCCTCAAATAAGGGCCCCTGGGGCAGCAGGCTTCCCTGCAGACCCCACCCCGAGCCTGAGCCTCCCTCCCAGGCACCCAGCACTTTACGCCAGCCCCACGGAGGCAGAAAGGCCTGGCCAGCCCGCCACTGTGGCAGAGGCCCACGGCAGGAGGGAGGGAGCAGGGGCTGTGGCCCAGGTGTGCAGGGCCCTCGGCCCAGGGCGGCCTTAACGCTAAAGCCAAATGCAGCTTCCATTGTGTGACACGCACCTCGTCATTCCCAGTCCAGCCCCACTTGCCACAGGGCACCAGTGGATTCGGGGCGGGAGGGCCTACCCCGGCTGTGGACAGCTGCCCACTGGCAGCAGTGAATGAGGTTTCAAGGAGAGAGCGGGGAGACCCCAGGAGTCCCTGGCACATGGGCCGACGCACTTCCAGAGACTCTGCTCTCCTTGCTGGGTCGCCCTGAGGGACCCCAGGAGGCTCTGGGTCAGGCAGGGCCTCCCCGGGCAAGGACACTTGGGGCAGTTGTTCTGCCACTGTGCTGTTTGGTGGAAGCCCAGGACAGGTAGGTACTGGACCCTCCCCACCGACAGCCAGAGGAGCCCACTGGAGCCACTGCTCGTGGGCGGAGGGGTGAGCAGGAGGGAGCCGGCGGCCAGGGAGGCTCTGCGCCAGGCTGCCCGGCCCACACAGTCTTCCTTCCTTCCCACTTTTTTAATAACGTGTAACTGCAATATGTCAGGCGGCCGCGCAGCGGTGAGCCTGTGGCGTCTGGCCCCAGTTCCTGTGTCCATGGCGCTCTGTGTGCGTGTGTGCGAGTGCGTGTGTGTGCGTGTGTGAGCATCTGCACATATTTACATCTGGAGCCTTAAACTACTCTGTGGGTGCCATCTCAGCTGTAGCTGACCCTTCATGCCCAAGTTTTGTACCACGTTCATGTCTCTTCCCCTCTCCCCAAGTCGGGGACCTGTCTATGCTCCATGCCTTGAAATAAATGGAACACATGTTGCGGGTTCTCTTCTTGGGGGGCTTCAGGAAGTGAGGGGGTCCTCTGGGAAGAGATGCAAAACCAGCGTGGGGCTGTCTGGGGTGGGGTGCAGAGCTCACATCACAGGGAGGGATTCAGGTGAGGTGGCTGGGTCCTGCACCCACACAATGAGCTGGCTAGGGGTACAGGAGGGGACTCAGGGAGGCCCAGGACTGGGCAGGTGAGGGAGGGGACATTGGTGGGGCTGGTGCCCTGGGGCCTCACAGAGGGGAGCCCTGGCCAGGCTGCTGACCGCTGCCCCCAGCCCTGCTCTGGTTCAACCGTCCCTGTCCTTAACCACCAAGGCAGAGAGACGGGGCCGCCCTGTGCTGGAGGGCCCTGGAAGAGAATGGGCCCCGACCCTGACCCCACACCACCTCCAGGGAAGGGCTGCGCACAGAGGTCCCGAGAGGCCAGAGGGATGAAGGTGGCGGGCAGCACCGTGAGAGGGGACCTACGGGTGCCTCTCTACCTTAGTCCCAGGAGAGAGGGGGGGCAATGAAGAAGCAGCCACCCCGCCTCCCCAGGAGCCCCCCGAGGACGGGCCCCTGCTCTGCAGCCCCCTGCATAGCCACAGACAGGAGCTCAGGCGGGTGCCTCTGGTGGGAGTGTTCTGCCCTGGACCCCTGTTCCCTGTGCAGACAAGTCCTGACCCCCTCACCATCCCTCCTGCACCCTGAGCCCACTGACAGCCATGGGGCCTGTGCCCAAGGGGGCCTCTACCTGTGCCTTATTATGGCTCTCCTGGGTGCCTCACACTTACAGAGAGCAGTGGACGCACTGTGAGGAGTCGCACGTGCCTGCCACAGCGTGACCAGTCTCCTTCCCTCCTCCTCCCTCACCCCTTCCTCCTCCACTGGCCTCCCTTTTATCATTTTTTTAATTAGTGCATTATAATCTTACATCAAAGCGGGATTCAGGCACCGTGGGGTCCAACCACAAAGAATTGGTGAAGATTTGGGGTTTACCGCCCACGACGGTGGTGAGACCACAGAGAGGCGCAGCCACTCCGCTGCTGAGAGGCCACGGAACAGGCCAGCGCACCAGGAGAGCACTGGATGACAGGCCAGTTCCTGTGTGTAGTAGGACCAAGGGCGTGAGGGCAGAGGTGGCCGCCATCTCTCTTTGGACCCAGAGCTGGCACGGTACCTTTCAGGAATTGGCCCCCACAGGGTTTCCAAGACGTGGGTCGAGCTGCTGTCTCAGTAGTGGGTCTCAGGGGGTTTTCACGGGAAGCAGCGTGTCCTGTGGTTTTGAAGAGCAATGTGAAGTCATTTCTCCAGGGAAAAGCGCGACAGTAAAATCCACGCCTGGCTGGGGTCACCAGGAAGGGCTCCCAGGGGCTGTTAGTGCCTCCGGCTGCGGGGGCCAGGAGGGCGGGGGGACCAACCTGCAGCAGTGGAAACGTCCCGAGTGTCCAGACCCAGCTCCACTCCCTTCCTGAGTGCCCAGCCCTCTCTGCCCCCGCCTGCCTTGGCATCTAGGGCTAGAAGGGGCTGCCAGATACCCCAGCCTGAGCAGGCAGAGGCCCCCATGTAAGGGGACAGATGGTGGGAACACGAGATTACGAGAATCATCTTATCAAATGAGCCCACTGTACTGACCCCGACACCAACCTGCCTGCAGCCCCACCTGCCCGAGGGGACAGGAGATGTCACCTTCCTGGGCAGAAGGCCTGGCAGTCAGTGTGGGTCCTGAATGCTGGGGGTTGAGAGGTGAGGGCTGGTCACCCAGGGAAGACGAGGGGTGGCTAGCAGCTGACCTCCGGGACCTCACTCCCGCCCTGTTCCTGCTCCTTCCTGCCCGTAGGCAGTACAGGGAGAAGAAAGAGAGGAGGGGGTTCTGAGGTCCATGAAGAGGAAGACGCACCCACTCCCCCGGGCACCCAGCTCTGGGCCCCCTTCTCTCCGGAGAATCCTGTGTCCCTGTGTCCTGCTGTCCCTGTGTCTTGTCTTAAATAAAACTTGCTTTCTACGCGTGCCTCGGCATTTCTCGGGTGTTTAATCGTCACAAGGAAGGAGGACCCGTTCCTGATCTCCAGGACCCTATCAGCACCCACCCCTCCCCCACCTCCACCCTGCACGCTGCCAGGCCAGGAGCCCAGAGCATGCCCCGGGAATGGGGAGAGGAGGGACAGGGCAGGGTGGCTGATGGGCCACCTGAGCTGAAGCAGGTCCCCTGCATCCGGCCGGGAGGGGCCGGGGATGAGGAAGACCCCAGGGGATGCTTCCTTGGCACCTGCTGGGTAGGACTGGGGGAGCAGTGCTCTTTCCAGGGCTGAACTCGGGGTGCACCTGGAGAGGAGTGAAGGTCGGGTGCCCCTCCCACTCCCTAGGAAGGGGGCAACAGGTTAGTCCTCTTGGACGAGGAAGGGCCCTGGCAGGCCACGCATGGGGAGAAGGTCAGTGTGACCAGCCAGGTGGCATCTGTCCAGTGCTGTGCGCAGGGATGCCTGGGGCCTCTCCAGCCACCAGAACAGAGGGCAGGGACTGCTCCAAATGTGTGGGCACCAGAGCTGTAAAGAAGTACACTCAGTCCAGGGGCCACCTCTCAGGAAGTGGCTAAGGGGCAGGGCCCAGAGCAGGCCAGCCAGAGGGCAGAGGAACCAACCCAGCGACTAGCCAGTGGGCAGCAGCTACCCCAGAGCTGCTTCAGCCTTGTCCCCAGCAGTGATGTCCACCAAGTCTCACATGTCCCGTGTCATTTCTCCAACAAGCAACACAAATCTGGACCTTCTGATGCCAAAGGAGATGCCCGGGCCACCTCAACTCTCCCGGGTTGCAGAGGGAGCCACACACCGAGGAGGCCCAAGGAAGGCTGAGAGGTGAGACCCAGGCCCAGGAAAACCTTCTAGAAGAAAGGCCTGGAGGAAGCCGTCCAGGGGCGGAGGACACGGCTGGGTGAGGGCTTCCGAGAGCACCAGAGCCCTGGCCTGCATCTCCAGCCCCAGGTGCGTGCAGAGAAAGGCCTTGGCCAGACCCAGGAGGTGACCCCTAGGGCAGCAGGTGAGCCTGCAGAGCAGTGATCCCAGCCCCACTCGCCCCCCACAGGCGAGGAGGAGCCCCCCGACCATGACAACCCCCATCACTAGGTTCAGGCACCAACAGAAAACGTGGGAAACATTTAAAAGCCCAGATCCGGCCTCCGGAGTACGGCCTCCTGATACTGTTTCCTACTGGGAAGAACAAGGCTCCCTGGAGAAGTGGCTGATTTGAGGTCCAGGGTGGAACACGTCCAGGCACCCACAGGGTAACAGCGGAAAGAAGGACCCTTGCAGAGCTTAGCATATCGGGGGGACCCAGGAGCCAACTCCGGCCCCTACAGCCCGAGACGGGGCACCTGGAGTAGGTGAGCCCACAGCCTGAGGGGTGTCCTGCTGGTCAGGGGCTGTCTGGCTGCAGCGCTGCGTGTAGTCCCTTGACTTGACACAGGGGGACAATCAACAAGGGGACCCTAACCCCAGGGCCCCAGGGCCACGGCTCTGCTGGGGCCACCGCCCACCGTGAGCCAGGAGCTAGGGTGCCTGGCCAGCCATGTCTCTCCTGCTTGAACACCGTGCTGAGCCGGGCAGCCCTGACGCCATCGGTAGCCTTCCTCTCTGTGGTAACTGTTGCTTCTGGTTTCTTTTACTTTCCCTTTATTTCCCTCTTTTTCTCAAAAAACCACAAAATTAGTGAGCGGTCCCCCCCACCCCGTGTTTCATTTTGAGGGGGCGGGTTCCCTGGGCAGGTTCTGAAGCCCTGCTCTGCCCTTTGTCAAGATGGCCCCAGCCGCCTGCGACCCCACACCTTCACACGTGCTTCAGACTCAGCTGCCCCTCCTACCGGGAAGCCGCTAGGACCACCGGGGCCTCCTGGGATCTGCAGGTCAGCACTGGGGGTCCTGCCCTGGCAGCGGCGGCCGGTCTGAGGGTCACGAACAGAGGGTGCTTTCCATGTCCTCAGAGCGCGAGCCTTCCAGCAGTGTCCACAGTGTCCAGAGCAGGCGCTGGCCGCTGACCTCTCTCCTTTCAATCCTGCCACGTTTGGATCTGGTTGGCCCCTCCCCCTCCCCCAGGAAATCATCTAAGCCACCGCGCCACGTCCGCATCCATAGAGAAGCCACAGATTCCGCGTCCCAGGGTGCCCCTAGGTTTGTGGCACCACCCTGGTCACAGTGAGACCCTGAATTGGGATGCTGCCAGCCTCAGTTGCCCTCCACACACCCCAAGAGGGAGCCAGGAGACCCCTCCAGAGTCAAGCTCATGGACGGGGCTGTGAGGAGCAGCGAGGTCAGGCACGGCCCTGCCCTGTGAGTCCAGCCCTCCTGGCCTCTCTCTCTGTTGTGGGAGGAAAGCCTTGGGCCTGGCACCCACTGTCGGTCAGCTTTGGGACACTGTGACCAAAATCCCCGATGGAACATCGTCGGGAGGAAAAGTTTATTTTGACTCATGGTTTTAGAAGCCTCAGCTCATGGTCAGCCGACTCCATTGCTCTGGGACTCGGGTGAGTAGGGACATCATGGCAGAGGGTGTGGCCAGACAGTTGTCAGCTCCCAGAGCCAAGGAGGGGGGACCAGGAGAAGAGCCAGCATCTCGCGACCTGCTTCCTCCAGCTGGCCCACCACCCACCGGGTCCACCCGCTGTCGATGGATTAACGGATCACATGGATTAATCCACTGAGGAGGTCGGAGCCCTGGTGACCGGGTCATGGCCTCAGAGTCCTGCTGCGCTGGGGACCAGGCCTTCAACACAGGAGCTTCTGGGGGACTTTCCAGATCCAGACCCTGGAAGCTGCAGGGACGTTTGCTGCTGGAAAAGTGAGAGGAAACAGAGGCCCCGCCAAGGAATTCTCCGCTGGGAAAGTTTACAGACATGCTGGACAGTCAGAGAATGGAGCAGTGGGTGCCGCGGGCCTCTGCTGCTCAGGGTGGAAGATGGCTCCGTCCGTCACCTTGCGAGCCTGTAACAGCCCGCCAGCCCAAGAGGAGACCACACTGTCCCCCTAACCCTGCAGCACGCCTCTCCTGGGCATCCCGGAAAGCGCCGGCTAACATCCAGTCACATTCAAACTCCCTGGGATCCCTGGGCTGGGCTGGGGCTCGGAGCCCTTGCCTAGCACATGGGAGGCCCTGGGTTCCATCCTCAGCACCACATAAAAATAATAAGTAAAATAAGGGTATTGTGCCCAGTACAACTAAAAATATTTTTAACTAAAAGGAAAAAAAAAAGCTTGAGTTCTAAGACATCTGCAGGGTCCTTCCCATCATCCACCTGCAGAGAGCTGGGGCTGCACTTTTCTGTCACAGAAATCAGTCATCACCTACCCGAAGAGCCACACCAGGTGTGGCACTGAACAGCTGCACGTGCGTAAGGCGCTGAACTCCATGTGCGGGGGGGAAGCTGAGCAGCCCAGGGAAGAAGCCACTGTCATCTCTTTGTAAGCCGCAAAGCCTCGGCTCAGTTAGGAGGAGAAACCGGGCTCCGTGCCGGGTCCAAGCTCACTGGATGCTCTTTCAGAGCAAGTGAGCGTGTCCATTAACTGTCGCCAGGCTGACGGAAGGGGCTAGGTGTGTCCACAGGCCGTAAAGCCAGCGGTGCCTGGGAGGGGACCCCTTGTCAGGCCATGATGGGCGGACAGTCAGGGCGGCCTTGGGGAGAGACCTCGGAGCTGTTTGGGACCGTGACCCCTGGACGCTGGGCGTGCCACCTCCTGAGCCCACATCCCAGTCTGACGCCTGACCGCAGGGCCGTTCCGCCTGTGGCACTGGACGAGGTGTCGGTACGTCTGCTGTGGCTGCCCGAGCTCTGCACAGGGGTTGCGCTGTGTTCCCCTTTCAAGTGACAATGCAGGTCCACATACATGATTCAGGATGGCACTCCCCTGGAGCTGACCCCTCTTCCCCGGACTGCAGAGCAGGAAATGGCGGCAGAGTGCCCTTCCACCAGGGACCAGGTGTGCCATTTCTACCAGCTCCAGGGATCCTTTGAATCCCCATACCAGGTAGGTGACTCTGTTAGCAAGTGCCCTGGGTGTGGGTCCTGGGTGGCCTGGCACCTGGGCCTGAGTAGGGTCATCAACAGCCTGAGGAGGACCCGGGGGACCTGTGACTGCAGCCAGTCAGTGCGGCCTGCTCCTGCGCCCAGGGACAGCACATCGCGGGCAGGCTCTTCTCCCCCCCGCAGCCCGTGGAGTGCCCCGCTTCTGTGCTCAGCCACCTGCTGTCCGCAGCAGCTCCGCCTTGGCCTGTGGCTTCTGAATGGGCCTTTCCCTCCTTGAGATGTGGCTTGTCCCTTCATGCCTCACCTCGTCCACGTCTCCACGATTTTTTGTCCATCTGTCCCATGGTGCCCCCCACTCCCTGCTGTGGGACCTCCCTCCCCGCCCTCCTGGCTCTGCCCCTCACCCCCCCTTGCTTGCTGTCCCTTGCTCAGCGCCCACAGGGAACACCCAGGGGAGGGTGCGGTCCTGGACCGTTAACCGCTGCGGAGGCACCTTCGCTGGAGGCTGTGCAGGAGCCCGGCTGGGAACCTGGGTTCCTGCCAGCACAGGAGGCTTCCCAGGTGTCCCCCAGGGTCCAGAGGTGCTGAGGCCTGGCGGGAAGTCTCCCCTGGGGCCTGTAGTGCAGGACCCAGGACGACTCTGCCAGCGTCTCCAAGGCCAGTTTGGTAAAAGAAAGCAGAAGACAGCTGGGGTTGGGGTTCCCTGAAGGGTGTCCAGCCCGGAGAGCTCCCCAGGGTCCTGCTCTGTGGTCTGGAGTTGGGGTGCATGAAGAAGCCCCACTCATCCCTGGAGAGCGTGGAGAACCCGCACACAGGGGGAGCCAGGGAGGCTGCCTGTGACTTTTAGGGAAATGTGTGGTCACGGCCTCTGGGGAAGATGACAGCTTTGATGCAATGAGGCTGTAATACCCCCAGAAGAGGAAGCTAACCCTGCGGTGAGACGCACAGGGCCCTGCCCAAGGCCACTGACCACCACACCCGGGGGAGGGTGCACCAGGCTCCTCCAGCAGGGGGGCCCCAGAGGCCAGGAACCAGGGGTCTCTCCCCAGGTGTCCACGGGGACCCAGGCCACCAGGACTTCAGCACCACGGTGGACACAGTGTGCTGCCCAGCAGCTCCAAGAAAGAGAACTCTTTAAAATGGGGATATTTGCATTGAGGCGAAACTACACAGTATAAAACCGACCACTTCAGAGTGAGCAGTTTGCTGACACTTGACACCACCAGGTTCCAAAACATTCACATCACCCCCAAAAGGAATGTCTGTCCCTGTGAAACTGTGAGTCCCAACCCCCTCCGCCACAGCTGGCCACTGACCAGCCTCCTCTCCCGCTGACCGCACCTGTCCTGGACACCTGGGCCAACGCTGCCCTTCCCATCCAGCTCCTTCCCTGAGCATCATGCTCTCGAGGTTTGACCAGGTCATAGCCTTCGAGACAGCGGCCTTCTTCTCTGTGGCTGAATAATCAACATGCGCATGTGTGCATACATGCACACACACACACACACACAGCACACACACACACACAGGCACACAGAGCACTTTATTACTCATCCACGTGCTAAAGGAATGTTTATAAGTTCCTAAAACATGAAGACCTTGGAGCCAAGAACGTTGGGTAGGGAAGGGTCAGAGTCCAACCAACGGCACTGGGTAAGCTGCATGTCACGGGGACCCTAATTTAACAACACACACAAAAGAGATCGAAGGCCTAGAAGTGAGACCTGTCCCCCAAAGTCCGCACAACTAAGTGTAGGGGGAAATCCTCACGACGTGGGCTGTGGCACCAAAAGCACAGGCTACAGAAGGAAAAAGGAACGCACAGGGACGGGCAGCCCCCAGGAGACACTTGAAGTCACATCCAGTGAAAGGCCCACACCTGAACACAGAAAGGACCCCCACTGTTCAACAGCTGCCCGAGACCAAAGCCAGAGGACTTTTATAGATGTGTCCCCAAGGATAACACAAATAAGCCGGGCGTAGTGGTGCCTGTAATCCCAGAGGATTGGGGAGGCTGAGGCAGGAGGATCTCAAGTTCAAACGGGGAGGCGCTAAGCAACTCAGTGAGACCCTGTCTCTAAATAAAATACGAAGTAGGGGGATGTGGTTCAGTGGCTGAGTGCCCCTGAGTTCAATCCCCGGTACCTCCCCCCAAAACATAATAGACAACACAAATCAGTGTCAACAAGTGCGCAAGAAGACAGCTGAGACCGCGTCACTGGGCAAGTGCAAGCCCAAACCACAAGAGCTGCTACTCAAGACCTTCAGGATGGCCACCAGGGACCCGGAGCAGCGGGAGCTCTCACGCATCGCGGTGGGCAGGCGGCAGAGGGCAGGTGTGGAGAAAGCAGCTCGGCCATTCCCTTTCCTGGGATGTGCATGTCCCGCCCCGGCCATCCTGCCTCTGGCTCATCCCCCAGGAGGAACAGCAGGTCTCAGGGAGAGGCGCACTGTGCTGGGGGCAGCTTCGTCCACAGCAGCCTGGGGGCAGAAGCCACCCAGGTGGGCATGGACGGGTGGATGGGTGGGCGCACACAAGGCGGGTGACCATGAAGAGCCTTCAGCCTCAAGGAGAAGGGTCCCCCCTGCAGCAGCGCAGAACGCCCCGAGGACACGGCCAGGGAAAGGCGCCCTCAGGGGCAAACAGCGATCCTCGTGTGAGGTCCCCGAGGAGTCAAATCCGGAGACAGGAGGCCGGGGTCCGGGTTTCACGGGGACAGAGCTTCCCTGTGGGAAGGGGGAAGCGTTCTGGAGGGACGGTGGCGAAGGCTGCCCCACAGCATGACCACACCGAGAATCACTGAGCGGCACACTCAAAAACGTCAAGACGTCCGTCATCTGTCAGGAAGAATTCCCCAGGGTCTAGACCTATCGGCCCCGAGGAAAAGCCGGATTTGCCGTCCTTATTGGGGAGGCGGTAAGGACTGAGGCCGGGAGCGTGGTGTCCTGTGTCTTTGGGGACTCTGTCTGGACCTGTCCTGGGGAGGGACTGCACACAGGTCCTGTGGCAGGGCCTGGGGGGTTTCCGGGGACACCCAGTGCTGTGGGAACCAGGAGAACTGGGACCTGCGGGCCCCTGGAGTCACCCGGGGCAAGGTCTGACAGCCTGCTCCCACTAGCCAATATGCCACACCCAGGTGTCTGTCCCACAGGTCACAGGCCCACTTAACGGGGTTGGAGATCATTTTCTCCAATAGCCACATGGCTCAGTGGGGTCTTGGGGGGTCTGAGGTCTGCCAGCAGCACCCCCCAGGGAAGGGGCCCATCCCACCTACCTCAGGTGTGCTGAGCTGGGCAGCCTCTCCCCCTGGGCTCGGGAGACAGCGGGATGTCGGTCTGCTGCTTGTTCTTCTCGTGGTGCTCCTGGGATAAAATGTCGATCCCGCCCTTGGGAGACACTGTGGGAGGCCAACCTTACGGGTGACTGAGTTACACTCCCCAGCTGGGTGCTGAGGCGCTCAGTCACAGAAATGGGTGTGTCTTTCTACAGCCCCATGGTGGAGCTGTGCTCACCTGTTCCTTTGTAATATAACCCCTTGCCCTGTTTAGGATAGAATCTTCCATGGAAGTGCCTTGTGTGTGTCCCCTCCTCTTACTGTGCCCTTGCGTGTGGCCTACCCAGGTGTCAGTCAACCTGCTGACAGTGGATATCATGAAGACAGACTCAGCCCCCTGAAACCTGACCCCTTGCCTCATTTGAATAGCTTCTCCTCAATAAAAGGGGTTAGCGGGTGCTCTCTCTCTCTCCTTCTGCAGACCCTTAAGGTCAGAGGAGCCGTCACAGTGACCCCAAAGAAAAAGGTATTGTGTCTCTTGTGTGGTTGTTTCGTGCAGCCCAGTCAGCCCAGTTCAACTGGAGTGACCCCTGAGCCTTTTAGTCGCGAGAACAGAAACCCGGCAAGACACCCTCTGACTTCCTCACTTTAGGTGGCAGGGCCGCTGGGTCTGATCCTCAGCACCCTCCCAGCTCCCCTGCCCTCCTTCTGAATTCTGTGGAAGAGCAGAGCCTGGGTGCTCGACCACCTCTGTCAGCTATGAGCTCAGGTGCTGGAGCCCTTCCAGGCACAGGTGACGCCCGCTGCAGGGGGGCCCAGGGAGCCTGATCCTCAGGCAGCCCTTCCCCAGGTCACAGTGCTCCCAGGAGAGGGCCTCTAGCCCCGGGGAGATCTGAAGGGACTCAAGGGCTCGCGCCTGCAGTGGCCACAGTGCTCTGCAGCTGAGGCTGGGGCTCAGGTCTTTAGCTCCAACCTCGCAGACGGGCCTGGGGCTCAGGGCAGGATAAGGAAGCAGGCACCGTGGAGAGGGAGTGGGCTGCAGGGGCTAGATGGTGGCTGAAAACCACTGGAGCGTGGGGCGTTTCCAGAAAGGATGAGAACGGGAAGGAAAGTGTGGTCAGGCTCATCCAGCAGCTTCCCTGAGGGCTGTCCTGACGGATCCCAGGCCTGGGCCAGCAGCAGGGCCTTGGGCCTTAGAATCCACACTAAGCACCACCAGGAAGCCTTCTTTGCAGGAAATGCCAAAGACACAGAGAACATGGTGAGTGCAGGCCTGGGCTTTAGGGCAGAGGGCAGGGTCAGCTGGCCAGTGTCCATGAGGACGGCCATGGCAGCTCCAGGAAGCTGCCTGAGTGTCGGTGCCCGAGCCAAGGACAGCTGATCCTTCCAGTGATGGGTGGACTCCAGGACCTGACCGGGAGGGAGCTGAGCTTTCCAGGAGAGGCCAAGGCCACCTGAGTGCAGGCTGGCCTTCCATCCAGTACAGCTCGGCTTTCTGAGCGGCCTGAGGTCGGGGGCCTCTTGTGTCCATTCCTGCAAGAACACCCCCAGCCTGCCACGCCTCCGCAGGAGCCCACCTCTCCTTCCCCTCGCCTCGAGTGCAGGTGGAGACTGGACTGTGCTGCAGCCGTGCACTCCTGTCGGGGCTCAAGGTCACAGTCACCCTGCACGGGCATTGTGAGAAATCCTGCCCCGGGTGGAGCCAGTCCCTGTCCCTTGCTTTTTATCCATGGTCCTTTGTGGTGTGTCAAATCATACAATTTGGGTCAATGATATATACAACGTAAGACTGCGCTGCCGCCCAGGTGTGGAGTAGCTGCGTCCACAGGTTCAGTTAAGAGCACTCAGTGGGGTCCACACAACGATCAGCCATTCTTGAAACAGTCTCCGTCCGCGTCACCCAACTGGACGTGTATGCTCTCACATAGATCCGTTTCAAACCAATAGCACAATTCACGCAGATTTTAAGAGTTTATCGAGTCACGCGGTCACGTGTACCCAGAAGACAAGGGTGTGTGAGGGCTCTGGTCTGTGGGTTGACTGTGAGGACGTGGCGTTTCCGCAGGATCGCCTTCGCGGTGCAGCAACACCCCGCGTCTCCATTTATGGTCTGTCCTCTGTGCCTTCGGGTAAGAACCTTTGTAGATCTTGCACGTCCCTGTGGGAGTGGACGTTTCCCAGACACTCCCCCACTCCCAGCAGCCTGTGTGTGCAGAGTCCCTGTGGACAGGGGCGTCGTGAAGAGCCAGTGATTCCTTTGTTAGCCGTTTTATGGCCTTTTCTGGTTTGGTAGCACCTGGCATTCCCAAAACAGGGTGGGTCTAGCCGCTTGTGCCCGTGTGTGGTCACCCCAGAAGGAGCCGGCCGGTTTTGCTCCTTCTCTGTCCCCCACCAGGCCTTCCGTAAACGAGGCCGCACCGATTTCTTCAGGGATACTGAGCTCGTGGGGACCCTGGCCCAGCTCTCTGCCGCCGCTGAAGCCTGAAGCGCAGTTTGGGGGCTTAGGACCACAGGCTTGTTGTCAGCGGGTGGAGAGGGCCTGCAGTTCTTCTCCCTGGGTGTGCCTGTGGCCCTCACCACTGGGCCAAACTCCCGAGGCAGAGCAACTGCTTGAGAGAAGCGTGTATTGGGGCTCACCCTTTTGCAGCTTCCGGTCGTGGTGGATGGCCCCTTTGCTTTGGGGCACTTGGGGATGGAGTACCCTGTGGTGAGGGCATGAGTCAGAGCAAGACCATGGACCTCGTGGCCAGGAAGAGAACGGGAAGAAGGCACCAGATCCCGCCATCCCTTTGAGGGCACAGCCCGCACCAGGTGTAGGGCAGGCCCAAGATGGCCACAGTCCGGTTCCTGCACCCAGGGTTCCGGTGGGCTATGATCCTGGTATGGAGCCAATCACAGACTCCCTGATTCAGCGCACGTACTCAGGTCATGCACATCTGCTGTGAGCAGGCGCCCACTGGCGCACCTGTGGGTGCTGTGCCTTCTTGGTCTGGCCTGCGTAGAAAACAGGCCTAGGGCCGCGCCCCCGGGCCTCGGGGCTGGGGGCTGGAGGTGGGACGTCACCGCCTCTGAACACGGCGTGTCTGCTTTCCCAACTGCACCTCGCGTCTTCTCCCAGCGGCCGGGACCCCAAATCTGTTCCCCAGGGTCTGAGCGGCAGCCGGACACCAGACGCCCCCCGTCAGGCCCCCTCAAAGGCTCCACCACCTGCAGAAGTGACGAGCTGCCAACCGCACTGTTAACACCGGGCCTCTGGGGACACTTACCCACACACCACATTCTGTCCCAAGTCTGGGTCCATAGGGACACGGGTGCGCCCAGCCCACCGCCCAGGGCCCCAGCTCTCCACCCTTCCAGCCTGGCCCAAAGTCGTCGGGGTTCTTGAGTCCTTTTAGCAGGTTCCAAAACCCTGCTCTTTCACAACCTGCCCCTGTGCCCAGTCCACATTCGACCAGTCTGCGTGGGTCAGAAACCTCGATCTGGTCCCCGTTTATGATAATGGTCGCCAGGTTTCTTCTGCAGAGAGAGAGTCACGTCGGGAGGCACAGGCAGCTTTGCTTCAGCTGCTGACTAGGTCAGCTTTTTGATGCTGTAACCAAAAGACTTGACAAGAGCACTTTTAGCCAACAAAAAGGTTCTTGGGGGCTCACAGTTTCAGAGGTCTCGGTCCATGCTCGGCCAGCTCCGTAGCTCTGGGCCCAAAGTGGGCAGGACTTCATGGTAGAAGGGCCCAGTGGAGGAAAGCAGTCAGGACCTGACAGTCAAGAAGCAGAGAGAAGCAACTCTCCTCCCCAGGGACAAATAGAAACCCCAGAGGCACACCCCGGTGGCCTACCTCCTCCGGCCACACCCCCTCCCACAGTCACTACCAGTTGATCCCTTCAAGGAGGATGATATAATGATTAGATGAGGCCTTCATAACCCAATCATTTTACCTCTAACCTTTTTTTTTTCCCTTATATTTGTGGTGGGGGTGATTCTGGGGATTGAAGTCAGGGGCGCTTAACCACTGAGCCACATCCCAGTCCTTTTTCTCTTTTATTTTGAGACAGGGTCTTGCTAAGTTGCTCAGGGCCTCACTGTTTCTGAGGCTGGCCTTGAACTTGCGATCCTCCTACCTCAGCCTCCGAGTCTCTGGGAGGACAGATGTGCACCACCACACCCAGCTGTTCTTGCCTTGACTCACACGTGAGCTTCGGGGGGCACTCACACCTGAACCATGGCGGCTGCCGACTGTAACTTGGACGCGAGCAGGAAGAGGAGTCTGAATGTTCACCCTTATTCACTTCTTTTGTGTGTTTCTGTTGGTTTTCTTCCTCATTTTGCAAGATTCCTTCCTGGGCATTTCCGTGCTGATTTTCATGGTTCTGGTTTTCTGACAGTGGGGTTTAAAACCCAGGGCCCAGCCCTCTCGGCAGAGCCCCGAAATGCGCAGCAGGTGCTGAGCTGGGGGGGGGGGGGCTAGTGTAGCCCCTCTGCCCCTCGGCCGCCACCTCAGCTGGGCCTGGGCGGCCAGGCCAGGGCAGCGTCTTGTTTTGGGTCTGGGGGGGGGTGTTTCTCTGAGGTGACGTGTTTTCCTCCTTCCAGTTGCGGGAGGAGAAAGAGCTGAAAGCCAGCTGGGACCTGCTGGTGGCCACGCTTGGCCACAAGGGCACCACCCAGTCACTGGGCCCAGGGATCAGGAGAGGTGCCCTTGCCCTCTGGGTCCAGCGCCCCTCCCAGCTCCGAGTCTCTCTCTCCATCGGCCCAGCAGAGGCTCTTTATTTCCAACTCTCTGTGGGCCTTCTTCATGGTCCACGGCAACACTAAGAGCCACACCCGACCGGGACGATCCGAAGGAGGGTCCTGAAAAGACTCCTCTGGAAGGAGAGTCGCGGAGGACTCGCCGGGCCGTTTCTGGTCCTTGTCGCAGTGTCTCGTGAACATACTTTGGGTCCTGGTGCTGAGACGTCAGGTGACTTGCCAAAATGTGCACACGGAGCCGAGGCCAGAGACAGGAAGGAGACCTGCCTGGCGCCCTGTCCTGGACTCAGAGACCTGCGCCTTTTCCACAGCAAAATCTGCTGGTGTGCAAATTCGTGAAGGAGAACGCGACTCCCGTGAATCCAGAGGAGAGTCCCAGAGAGGTTCCCACCGCAAAGATGTCCCCACTTCTGTAGGAGTCACGTGGTCTCTGAGGATCACAACCCAGAGACAGAAAATGACTCCTCCGAGGCCCCGAGCCCACGCTGATGGACAGCCAGGGGCTAAACGTGGCAAAGCTCCTGACCAGCGCCACGCCCAGGATGGGACGGGGCTGCCCCGGGCAAATGGCCTTTGCTGAGACCCAATGGTAGTGGCCTCAGAAAGGTGAATCGTGGATTCGATAGTAAGTAGTTTTCTGATTTTAAACACAAATGACCCCGAAGCGCCAACGTGCAGCTTCAGATGTGCGTGGAGCTGCAGGGAAAGCACTTCCCACCCACGTGAGGCGGGTCCCACATCCGTCAGTCCTGCGAGCACGGGACGGTCATTCTGAGAACTGGCAGGTTCCAGGGGCCGCCTTGCCATCTCCTCTGTGGCGGGCAGCGTGCCCAGCCTGGCGCTCACGCCAGTTCTGTGAACGCGGAACGAGGGACCCGAGGCCTTGCACGGTGGTAAAGGAGCGTGCGTGTGAGTGACCGGAGCTGAGGGCTGCGCTGCAGTGGAGGGACAGGCAATGCAGCCCCTTCAGCGCGTCCCCTTGGCGAGTGTGCATGCCCTGACTGTGAGCGTGAGCGGCCAGGGCGCGCTGCCTCCTGTGGGTGCCCCGGGCTGCGAGAGCAAGCTCAGCTGTCTGAAGGACGTTTCTGTCACTGCTGCGGACACTCAGCAGACGGACCGTCTTCACCTGGACTGCAGCGCCCGCTGACTCGCCCCGCGGATGCAGTGGCCGCCTGGTGACAGGGAATCCATGTCACCTCCAGCCACAAAACAACTGGACCATTCTCTTTATTTTAACTACTGTGATTTTTTTGTAAAATAATAAATTCAACTTTTTTGAGATGTTAAAATGGGTAATTTTAAACACTACTTGTGAGAAAAACAACTCAGGGTCTACAAATGCTGAGCCAGACATCACCACTAAGCCACACGCCTGTGTGTGTGTGTGTGTGTGTGTGTGTGTGTGTGCATGTATGTGTGTGTGTTTGAGTGTGTATGTGTGCGTGTTTGGGTGTGTGTGTGGGTTTGAGTGTCTGTGAGTATGTGTATGTTTGGGTGTGTGTGGGTTTGAGTGTGTGTGTGTTTGGGTGTGTGTATGTGTGCATGTATGTGTGTGTGTTTGAGTATGTGTGTTTGTGTGTGTGTTTGAGTGTGTGAGTGTGTGTTTGGGTATGTGTGTGGGTTTGAGTGTGAGTGTGTGTGTGTTTTTGGGTATGTGTGTTTGTGTGTGTGTTTGAGTGTGTGAGTGTGTGTGTTTGGGTATGTGTGTGGGTTTGAGTGTGAGTGTGTGTGTGTTTTGGGGTATGTGTGTTTGTGTGTGTTTGGGTGTGTGTGTTTGTGTGTGTGTTTGAGTGTGTGAGTGTGTGCATGTATGTGTGTGTGGGTATGTGTGTTTGTGTGTGTGTTTGAGTGTGTGAGTGTGTGCATGTATGTGTGTGTGGGTATGTGTGTTTGTGTGTGTGTTTGAGTGTGTGAGTGTGTGCATGTATGTGTGTGTGTTTGGGTATGTGTGTTTGTGTGTGTGTTTGAGTGTGTGAGTGTGTGTGTGTGTGTGCATGTATGTGTGCGTGTTTGAGTGTGTATGTGTGCGTGTTTGGGTGTGTGTGTGGGTTTGAGTGTCTGTGAGTGTGTGTATGTTTGGGTGTGTGTGGGTTTGAGTTTGTGTGTTTGGGTGTGTGTATGTGTGCATGTATGTGTGTGTGTTTGGGTATGTGTGTTTGGGGTATGTGTGTTTGTGTGTGTGTTTGGGTATGTGTGTGGGTTTGAGTGTCTGTGAGTGTGTGTGTGTTTTGGGGTATATGTGTGTGTGTTTGAGTGTGTGTGTGTGTGTGTGAGTGTGTGTATGTGTGTGTGTTTGGGTATGTATGTTTGGGTATGTGTGTTTGTGTGTGTGTTTGAGTGTGTATGTGTGTGTGTTTGGGTATGTGTGTGGGTATGTGTGTTTGTGTGTGTGTGTGTGTGTGTGTTTGGGTATGTGTGAGTGTGTGTGTGTGTGTTTGGGTGTGCGCACGCACGTTGTCTTGTTTTTGCTTTTCATCTCCTCTGAGGCGGGTCCCTCTCAGTGCCTTGGTGGCCTGGACCTCAGCCTCCCGGCTGCTGGGCTGGCGGGCTGCACCACCGTGAAGGAGCCCTGGCAGCCGAGGTCTCGCAGTGCGCCCGCCACCAGCCGGTCCTCCTTTTCTTCCTCCCCTTCCATGCCCGGGGTTTCCTGGCACTGAAATTCTGGACTCACGATCTTTTTCTTCAGGGATAGAAGATGCCCTTAGGCCTCTGGCTTCTGAGAACTGCCACATTTCCTCCTGTGTTCTGGAAACAGCCTGGCCACTGTCACCTTTGGAGGCACGTTGGGCCCAGCCAGTCCTTCCCGCCCTCCCCCCAGGTTTGGGACCACCCTCTCCAAGCCCAGTAGGGCCCCCTGGCTCATTTTCTCCCCAACATTTGTGTGTCCCAACCAAGCCCTGGGGGGTGGGCCAGGTCCACCTCATGCCTGTGCAGGCGCTGGGCACTGAGAACCGTGTGCTGCGGCAGCCCAGCTGGCCCTGGCCCTGTCTGGCTGTCACCATCCTGAGGTCTTGTCAGACCTACAACCAGGTCCAGGACCCTCAGCCCTCCCCTCCACCCCCTCTCCAATGAGGTTGTGCGTGTCCTGCAACAGGGAGCAATGTGACCCTGTGCCTGGGCACGTGACCCAGCCATGTGACACACAGACCCACCATTTCCCTTCCCCGGGCTTGCCTCCATCCAGGACCCATCCTTCATGGAGAGGTGGGATGAGGGAAGCAGTGATCTGTCCCGTAGGACAGTCCTGGGGTGGGCGGCCAGCGCCCGGGGCCTGGACATGGGCTGGCAGGGTCCTGTGGTCAGGGTGCCCAAGCTGTAGGGGCAAGGGTGCAGGAGAGGAAGTGAGAAGTCCAGGGGTCCCAGCCGGGGCGGGCGGCTGTGCATTTCACACTCACCCACAGAAGTGGGGAGAAGGCTCCCACCCAGCCAAGTGAGGGTGGCCCCAAGGGGAGCACAGTGGCCCTGGGGAGCCCTCCCAAGTTCAGGAGCTGGCGTCTCTGGAGGGCAGCCCTTGCATCCATTGGGCCACAGCGAGGTGGAGCAGTGCCTGAGGCCTGGCCAGGGTCAGCAAGGCAGCACCTGTCCACAGTGGGGGGGGGGCTTCCCCCCCGTCATTTCCTTTTGCAGCAGGAAGCCTGGTGGAGGTAGGGAGCAGGCCACCCCATCTGCCCACCACACCTGGGGAGAAGGCACCAGTGTGCCAGGACAGCCTGGCTGACCCAGGCTGCCCTCCTGCTGAGGCTCGGCTGCCACCCAGAGGTGGCTGTTGGCCCCTGTGGCCAAGCGTGGCGATTCAGGGTGCCTCAGGAAGCCCACTCACTGCAGTCAGGAGGCACGAGGTCCCACCGAGGGTCACTAGCACAGGCCACATTGGGTCCAGTCCCAGGTCCTGCCTCCTCCCTATCAGCAGGACCCGGCTGGGTGGTGAGCCTGGGCAGCGGCAGAGTCTGCAGGGGTCTGACGGTCGAAGGGGAGGCCTCCCGTGTGCCAGGCAGAGGCCCTGGAGGGTCTGGAGGACAGCCGCGTTTGGGCGCCCTCCTGGGGGCCTCCTGTGAACCGGAGGGACGGGCTCCTGGCCTCCCGCCAGCAGGGGGCAGCAAACGAGTGGGACGCCTGCCCGGTGGAGCCGGTGCCAGCACCTGCCCTGGGACACGCTCCCTGGCGGGCTGAGGGAGAGGCAGCCCCAGGGGTGGGCTGGTGTATTAGCAAGGAACCTCCCGGCCACCGCTGACCAGAAACCCAGGCCCCCGGGCATGAGGGTGGGGGCCGTTTGGGGGGTTAGCCCTTGCCAGGGGTCGCCAGGGCAGGGTCCTTGTGGACCAACCAGATCCTTCCAGGATTCCCACGCATGACAATGAAGTGTTGACGGGGTCAGGTCGGGCTGTCAGAGTGGCCGGGGTCAGGTCGGGCTGTCAGAGGGGCCGAGGGTGACCTGAGCAGAAGGTGGAAGAGGGCCGCAGACCCTGTGGCGCTCCCCCACAGAGCCACCTGCCCTCTGCTCCTGCACCTTCTCCTTTCCTCACCGAAGAGCCCAGGCCAGGCACTCCCTGAGCCGCTGGGGCCTGGGGCTGTCCTTCCTCCTTCCTGCCTCACCCTGGCTCTCCTGCCCCCGGGGCTGGCCAGGCTGCAGGTCCTGCTGGCCCTTTTCATTCCTGATGGACTTATTTTTATTGACTTAAGTTCCACACCTGGGGCTCTTAATGCCCGTGTCCCAGGGTTCTTTCCCTGTCACTAAACAGGAAATGTCCAATCAGGGAACCCAGACTCCTCTCCTCTGTAGTCATAAGATTGAATAAAAGACTTTCTTTTTTGGAGAGGTTTTGGTTTTGTTTTTTAATTAAGAAAATCACATCACTAGAGACGGAAAGTCCAGCTGGAGCCCTGGCTTCCTGGGCTGGAAGAGGCCCAGCGTCCCTGGATTTGTGGGTACAGAGCACTACCTACCCCTGGGTAAAGGTCACGGTTTGGGGCCCGTGTTAAAGGAACGTCATCTACCTGGTCAGGAGAAAGGTAAGAGGTGTCTCCCTGCCAGCGGAGGACCCCGAGGTGTTTGGAGCACCCAGCCAAAGGAGCAAGTCTCGGTCGCCCTCCTCAGCAGTCCCTAAGCAGACTCGTGAGCAGGCACTTCACAGAGCACAGCAGTCAAGCCCAGGACAGAGTGGGGCCACCATCAGAGGGACAGACAGGCAGGCAGGGCTCCATGGCCTCCTAGCCAGCCACACGCTCCCCCTTGACCACGAATAACACGTTCAGATGGGGAGTTAGCCACATCGTTCCGTCCACAGGAGTACCAGTGAGACGAGGCAAAGCAGCACAGGAGCGCGGTCCACGTCCAACACGGGAGCATGGTCCACAGGCCCAACATGGGAACCGCCGGGACACGTGTTGGCGGGTTTCAAGACGCTGTGGAGTCCCAGCTCAACATGAATCGGAGCATTGTATGTGAGATGGCTGTGAAGCCGTCCAGGGGGTCTAGTAACACAAGCGGCAGATGACTTCCTAAAAGTGACGTCACGCCCAGCAGGGAACCGTCATGGACATTTTCTTTCTGTGTTAAAGTAGACACCTTTTCTTAGGGACCAGGCAGTCCAGTTAAACAACATGCGAACACCAGCATCCACGTCCATGTTCCTAAGAGTGGACCCATTAAACAAGGTCAGGCATCGTTTACCAGAGTCGAGAGCATCGTGTTGAGGCAGGGTTGTCGTGGGCAGTCTGCCGGCCATACCCTCAGGGTCTACTGAGTGTACTATGCCCAAACCAGTGCCAGCTGCACCAGCCAAGGTATCATCGCACCACGTTCTTCCCTCCAGTTACCTTGTTTTAAAATAGGGAAAGTCAGACCCAATGCAACAGATGTTTGTGATCGTTCTGAGTTACAGTTACATGAGGTTTTAGAACTCTGTTTGAGGAGGCCTGACATCAGGGTCAGCTGGTGATATTTTATTATAGTCCCCCCGCCATGCCCAGCTGTTAATCTGAGTTGCACTGACACGATACTTCAGAAGGATTAAATACAGTGCTGAAACTATATTCCTTTTTTTTCTCTCAAAAAAATCACTAAGTAGTTTTATTAGTGACAATGTAATGTTTTAACTTCACAACTGAATTTTACATATATTTCAGCATAAAACAAATACATAATCATGCCCATGGCCACTGTCCATCATTATCTGGGGAACTGGTTCCAGGACACCATCACTCCCACCCCAAAGATACCAAAATATTTGCATACACACTTTCCCCCATACACTTTAAATCATCTCTAGACTATTCATAATGCCTAACACAATGTAAATACTACGAATAGTTGTTATAATGATTGGGGGAAATTATGTACCTGTTCAATATGCTACAATCTTTTCTCCAAATATTTATGATTCTTTGTTGGTTGAATCTGAGGATGTGGAAGCTGCAGATACAGAGGACCAACTATTTTAAGAATTAAAATTTCCAAAATGTGAAAAAAGAGACCAATTTTCAGAATCAAAGAAATTAGATAAAACCATGTAATTTTAAATTATCATTATTTGATGGTGGGGATTGAACCCAGAGGTACTTTACCACTGAGCCACATCCCAGTCCTTTATTTTGAGGGTTTCACAAAGTTGCTGAGCACTAATCTCTAGGATATATATAGAATTCAAAAATCTTAACACCAAAAAAACAAATAACCCAATCAACAAATTGGCCAAGGAACTGAACAGACATTTCTCAGAAGAGGATATACAATCAATCAACAAATATATGAAAAAGTGTTCAACATTTCTAGCAATTAGAGAAATACAAATCAAAGCTAGTCTAAGATTTCATCTCACTCCAGTCAGAATGGCAGCTATTAAGAATATAAACAACAATAAGTGTTCTCGAGGATGTGGGGAAAAGACACATTCATACATTGCTGGTGGGACTGCAAATTGGTGCAGCCAATATGGAAAGCAGTATGGAGATTTTTTTAGAAAACTTGGAATGGAACCACCATCTGACCCTGCTATCCCACTCCTCAGTTTATACCCAAAAGACTTAAAAGCAGCAAACTACAGTGAGTAGCCATATTAATGTTTATAGCAGCTCAATTCACAATAGCTAAGCTATGAAACCAGCCTAGGTGCACTTCAACAGATGAATGGATAAAGAAACCGTGGTATATATACACAATGGAATACTACTCAGCATTAAAAGATAATAAAATCATGGAATTTGTAGGTAAATGGATGGTGTTGGAGAATATTGTGCTAAGTGGAGTCAGTTAATCCCAAAAAACCAAATGCTGAATGTTTTCTGTTTTGAGGATGCTGATCCATAATGGGGATGGGGGGAGCATGGGAGGAATGGAGGAACTTCAGATAGGGCAAAGGGAAGGGAGGGGAAGGGAGGGGGCAGGGGGTAGGAAAGACAGTGGAATGAGATGGACATCATCACCCCATGTATGAAGACATGAATGATGTGACTCTACTTTGGGTACAACCAGAGTCATGAAAAATTGTACTCTATATGTGTAATATGAACGGAGATGCATTCCACTGTTATATATAACAAATTAGAATAAATAAATAAATGAAAGAAAAATCTCATTCTGAAGCAACCCTTATAAAAATTCTGAATTTAGAAAAATTACTCCTTTTTAATAAGATGAAATGCTTGACACTTATTACAGTACTATGTGAAATACAGCTGAAAATGTTTGTGCTTTTTTGCATATAGAATTAACACCTGTTGGAAATTTAACTCTAGTAACATTGCTTTTAGCTAAGGCCCAGAAACAAGACAATCTCATAGTATTTGGGGTTTTTTATTTTTTTGTACACACCTGCTCATTTCGTTTTCTTTTTCTGCTGGCATGCTCGTAGACAAGCAATAAATTGAAGAGGGTCACTGTTCCGTCATCCCCGCCCCATTTCTCACCAGGACCTATACTTTGCTCCCATTCTTGGACTAGAGGAGAAAATGGGGATCCACCCATGTTGAAAGTCACAGATGACACAGTTAGCTTCAGCTATTTTGAAGAGGTGCATGTTGTCCCCGGATCCTGCTGACTGGGCCAATCTGTGTGTGTGTGTGTGTGTGTGTGTGTGTGTGTGTGTGTGTGTGCACGCTACTGCTGGATTTGGCAGGTCAGAGCCGAAAAACAACAAAGATGGTCTCTTCATACAAGGTAGTGTTTATTTTAATAATAAAGCAAAAGTGAGATGAGACAGAGGGAGAGAGAGAGGGAGAGGGAGAGGGGGAGAGAGAGAGGGGGGTGGGGAGAGAGGGGAGAGAGAGAGAGAGAGAAAGAACCAACTCCTTAGCTTTAGGCCTGAGCTGAGTGGGACTAGTGGGACATCCTGGACATCAGTGTTTCCATTTTAATTCTAGAACTACACCTTAACCCCAACCCCAAACTTATAAACTGCCAAGAGAAAAAAACGTAAGATACCCGGTTCCCCTAGCTGCCCCTTGCCAAGGTCCCTGAATACAAAGTTCCGTGGTTCCCTGGCCACCTGCGCTCCAGGCCATTCCAGCTTGCTCTTTTTCCTTGTTAAAGAAAGACATAACAAACCCGTTCAAGTGACTCTGGCTGCCGGCCGTCCCCTGGGCAGCCTGGCAGCCCTCTCCCGTCAGTAAACCTTGCTTTCTGAGCACGAGATTTCTTTGAGCGTCTGTCCTCCCGTTTTGATGCATTGGCCATGGACCTGGGAGTCCATGCTCTCCCTCTCACCCTCAGCCCTGCTCTCCCTCCCGGGATCTATCTGAGCTGCTTTGTCTCGCAGGGAATCTCCTTCTTCTTTCCTTGGAGCACTTCAGCCCCTCATCCAGCAGCATGGCCTCAATAGGATTTAGACAACAACTGCAAACGGCCACCTAATGGCCCTCTTGACCCTGACATTCTTAGGAACTGGCGGGACTTCTGAGCGGTGCAGGAAGTGGAGGGACCTCTCTGAGTCCAGGCCTCTCCTTTCCTTCCCACAAACCATCTCTGCCCTCCTCTTCACCAGCTCCTTCTTTTTTTTTTTTTTTTATTGTTGGTCGTTCAAAACATTACACAGTTCTTAATACATCATCTTTCACAGTTTGATTCAAGTGGGTTATGAACTCCCAACTTTACCCCGTATACAAATTGCTGTATCACATCAGTTACCCTTCCATTGATTGACATATTGCCTTTCTAGTGTCTGATGTATTCTGCTGTCTGTCCTATTCTCTACTATCCCCCCTCCCCTCCCCTCCCCTCCCCTCCCCTTTTCTCATCCCTGTTTAATGTAAATCTTCTTCTCAAGCTCTTCGTCCTTACCCTGTCCTTGTTTACTCCCCTTATATCAAAGGGGTCATTTGGTATTTGTTTTTTAACGATTGACTAGCTTCACTTAGCATAATCTGCTCTAATGCCATCCATTTCCCTCCAAATTCTATGATTTTGTCGTTCCTTAATGCAGAGTAATACTCCATTGTGTATAAATGCCACATTTTTTTTATCCATTCATCTATTGAAGGGCATCTAGGCTGATTCCATAATCTTGCTATAGTGAATTGTGCTGCTATGAACATCGTTGTAGCAGTGTCTCTGTAACATGCTCTTATTAGGTCTTTAGGGAATAGACCGAGAAGGGGAATAGCTGGGTCAAATGGTGGTTCCATTCCCAGCTTTCCAAGAAATCTCCATACTGCTTTCCAAATTGGCTGCACCAATTTGCAGTCCCACCAGCAATGAACAAGAGTGCCCTTTTCCCCGCATCCTCTCCAGCACTTATTGTTGTTTGACTTCCTAATGGCTGCCAATCTTACTGGAGTGAGGTGGTATCTTAGGGTAGTTTTGATTTGCATTTCTCTAACTGCTAGCGATGGTGAGCATTTTTTCATGTACTTATTGATTGATTGTATGTCCTCCTCTGAGAACTGTCTGTTCAGGTCCTTGGCCCATTTATTGATTGGGTTATTTGTTATCTTATTGTCTAATTTTTTGAGTTCTTTGTATATTCTGGTTATTAGGGCTCTATCTGAAGTGTGTGGATTAAAGATTTGTTCCCAGGATGTAGGCTCCCTGTTTATCTCTCTTATTGTTTCTTTTGCTGAGAAAAAACTTTTTAGTTTGAGTAAGTCCCATTTGTTGATTCTAGTTGTTAACTCTTGCGCTATGGGTGTCCTATTGAGGAATTTGGGGCCCGATCCCACAGTATGTAGATCATAACCAACTTTTTCTTCTATCAGATGCCGTGTCTCTGATTTAATATCAAGCTCCTTAATCCATTTTGAGTTAACTTTTGTGCATGGCGAGAGATAGGGGTTCGGATTCATTTTGATGCAAATGGATTTCCAGTTTTCCCAGCACCATTTGTTGAAGATGCTATCCTTCCTCCATTGCATGCTTTTAGCCCCTTTATCAAATATAAGATAGTTGTAGTTTTGTGGATTGGTTTCTGTGTCCTCTATTCTGTACCATTGGTCCACCCACCTGTTTTGGTACCAGTACCATGCTGTTTTTGTTACTATTGCTCTGTAGTATAGTTTGAAGTCTGGTATCGCTATACCGCCTGATTCACACTTCCTGCTTAGCATTGTTTTTGCTATTCTGGGTCTTTTATTATTCCATATGAATTTCATGATTCTTTTATCTATTTCTACAAGAAATTCCATTGGGATTTTGATTGGCATTGCATTGAACTTATAGAGAACTTTTGGTAATATCGCCATTTTGATGATGTTAGTTCTACCTATCCATGAGCAGGGTATATTTTTCCATCTTCTAAGGTCTTCTTCTATATCTTTCTTTAGGGTTCTATAATTTTCATTATATAAATCTTTCACCTCTTTTGTTAGGTTGATTCCCAAGTATTTTATTTTTTGGGGGGATATTGTGAATGGAGTAGTTGTCGTCATTTCCGTTTCAGATTCACCAGCTCCTTCTGCCCACTGAGCCCCTTGGGGACTGCTCTCAACCCCAGGATCCCAAGGCCTTTCCAGCTTTCGATCCAGCCTCCTCCCTGTCACTCCTGCCTGTCCCACATGTCATGTCCCACATCCCCCCAAGCCCCCAGGCCCCCAGGGCCCTCCCAATCCGGTCCTTCCTAGCCCCCCACTACCCACTGGCCTGGACAGGCCCCCTCCCAATCTTCCCAGCCTCCTCTGTCCTCCCCCTTAGGGAGGCCGCTGGAGCAGAGGAGATGGTCGGAGTCCATGCCCCCTCTCCCTCTCAACTGCTCGCAGGTGGAAAACCCCTCAGATCTTACACCACAGATCCTGATTCTGTCCCCAAAGGGCTCCATGTCTGACCAGTCCTGTGACCTCGCCTGGCGGGGTATTATCTAATCCTCTCCTCTCCCCCACCAGCCTCTCCAAACATGGGAACTGCTCAGTCAGTTCCCAGAGACACCCACTTGCCTTGTCTCTGTAATTTTAAAACCCTCTATTCCCATAATGGTCTCAAAACCAAACACCTCATGAGGCTCAGGACTCAAATTTGGCCAAAATACAAATTAGATAACCTGTACCAATGGCCCAAATAAGAAACCTTGGATCAAAAATTTCTTCAAAGTTAAAAAAAAAAAAGGAAGAAAGAAATTACTTATTGCAAAATGACAAGGTTGTCTTAGTTAGATGTAAAACGTATGGGAACACTTTGCCATGTTGGAGTTCTGCAAACTAAAATCATCTGAAACAAAAGCCTCAGATTTGTATAGAAATAACAAGTTGGGCTGGTATTTATTCAGGTCATTTAATATTTTATAGCTGGATAAAGAAACCTGTTGTCAATAAATTATACATACAATCTTGAGTTGCTCTTCACACTGGAATTGGAATTTAAATGCATTTTTTGAGATAATAAAGAGAATCTGATTAATTTAAAGGTAATATTATAAAACCTAAAAACATTTTGCCACTTATCCACACAAAAGAACACCTAAAAGCTCTCTCAGCCTTTCTCTGATTTGTGTTTTAAATGCAATGTTGTGTTATGTTAATTACTGTTCCTATATACTCAAGAAACAATATATGCAACTTTGTAAAATGACATTTAAGAAAGAGACAAAAATCAACTTCAAAACTAGAACACTTTATCTAAAACTTATCAAGAGCCCCACCTTCCCAAAGACACGGCTCTGCCTCCCACCCCACTGGTGTTAGAATGGCTCCCAATAGGCCAGACTTCAGCTCATTTACAGGTAGGTTCAAAAGATTGATGTTTGTGGTAAGGGTGGTTGTGATCTCAAACAGGTTTATAACGTCTAAGAGAGCCAGAATTCAAGCAGCCTGTTACACTAACTGAACATGCTTTTATTCTTGCTAATTCCATTCTGTATTTTCCTTGTAAACTTTATAACTGTTTCCGATTAATGTCTTGCAGAGGTACTACTTCCAAAACAACCTGGGTTGATTTAAGATAACAAGCCCTCACCTACAGGACAGATAGGTTATAAGGCTGACTTCCGGTACTGATACAGACCCCAATTAAATATAAGAGATAAATAATTGAACTTAAAGCCCAGTACTTGTACTTTAAAACTGGTGAGACGGGCTTCCTGGATGTTTAACACTGAGGCTTAAAGATTAAGGTTAAAATAAAAGGGGCCAAGAAGACCAATGTTTGGCTCCTGCCCTCTGAGTCAGCCTAAACCCAGGGAATGAGAGCTTTGCAACTCTGGGCCACGTGACCTCTCCACCAGGAGATTAATGAGGCCCTTGGAGAGAAGAAAGCCAATCAGTGCACCTGCCACAGAGAGAAGGGTCACTGGAGAAGGGAGACAGCCCTGGTGCTTCCAAGGGAAGCCACCTCTTCAAGGAGACCCTACCTAGCCAACGGCACTGAAGAGCTCAAAGCTGCTCTCAAGTTCCCCAAGAGTGACCCCTATGGGAACTCAGCTGAGTCTAGACAACAGAGGAACCAGGTCAGCTTGGCCAGCTTGGTCTTGAACCTCTAGCAAGAACAGTTATAACCAAAATACAGCCATCCCTGGACATTTTAGAGGAAAAACAATCATTCTTTATTTGTATTAACTTTTTGTAGTTGTAGATGGACAGCAGGCTTTTATTTTATTTGTTTCATTTTTATATGGTGCTAAGGATCGACCCAGGGCCTCACACATGCCAGGCAAGTGCTCTGCCACTGAGCCACAGCCTCCATCCCAACAATAGTTCTTTTAAATAGAACTTAAGATGTACACTTACATCAGTCCCACAGCCCTGATGCCCCCTCACTTGTGAGGTTTCCTTTTTGTTTGTGAGGCTCATAAACTGGCCTCGATACCTTAATTTTCCTTATTTCCCAAGCTGACATTCAACCCCACAACCAGAGTCTGCCCACTCCAATAGCAACACACAACAGACACAGGGAAGCCCCCAAAGTATCCCCTTCCTCGTGGGGCTAACAACACCCACCAGGATGAATACAGGAGCAGCAGGACTGGGAACTCTATTCACTAGAAAAACAGTCAGCACAGGTTATGGCAGACACCCAACAGGCCCCTGATCTTGTGCTGACTTTACAAAATGAGTAGACTCCCCGGCACCTGTGGCCCTCGATCTTACGCTGGCCAAAGAGGGAGCCCTGTGCGTCTTCCTCCAGGAGGAACGCGGTTTTATGTCAAGGAGTCTGGCGCAGTTAGAGATGCAGCAGACAAGCACAGACACTGGCCACAGAAACAGCTGAAAGACCACTCCCCTGGGGCATGGGGCTCCTAGGGCGCTCCTGGCCCCCATTAGCCCCTCACCGGGCCTTTACGAAGGATTCTCTTAGAAATTCTCACAGGTCCTTGCATTTTCAATGGCCTCCATGATTTCCTGATCTCCTGATGGACCGGATGAAGATCTTCACCCACCAAAGGGCCAACCAAAGGGTCCTGGCAACTCCACGAACCTCCAACCTGAGGGACAGCGGGTGGATTGCAGAATGACTGCACCCAGAAACCATAAAAACCCTTAGACCCGGGATCCTCCCCTTGTCTAGAGACCCCGCCCCTTCCCAGCAGGAAGTAGCTACCGAAGACTGACCTCCGGCCCTCTGCCATGATGAGACAAAAAGGGACTGATGGACACCCTGGACATCAGTGATGCCATTTTAATTCTGGAGCTCTGTCTTAACCCCAAACCGAGACTTACAAACTGCCAAGAGAAAGAGACTTAAGACACCCTGTTCCCATACTCCCCGTCTTTCCAAGGTCCCTAAATACAAAGTTCTGTGGCTACCCAGCCACCCACACTCCAGGCCATATCCAGCTTTCTCTTTTCCCTTGTTCCAGAAACAGATATCAGCTGGGTACAGGAGCCCACGCCTGTGATCCCAGGGGCTCGGGAGGCTGAAACAGGAGGATCGTGGGTTCAAAGCCAGCCTCAGCCATGGTGAGGCACTTGGCAACTCAGTGAGATTCTGTCTCTAAATAAAATTCAAAATAGGGCTGGGGTGTGGCTCAGAGGTCCAGTGTCCCTGGTTCAGTCCCTGGTGTTAATACACACACACACACCCGTCTCCTGGGCAGCCCGGCAGCCCTTTCCTGTCAGTACACTTTGCGTTCTGAGCATGAGACTCTGCTCCAGAGAATCTGTGAGCGTCTCTCCTGACAAGGACAAGGAGGCAGAAGGGCTGGCAGGGGAGCCACTCAGGGTGCGGGGCAGAAGCAGAGGGACAGCCCCACTCAGCAGGGACCCTCCTCCTCCGGCCTCGCCCGAGCTCCTGCAGGTGGGGCCACTGTGGGGTTGGGGTTCCCGTCACCTCATCTTTTCTCTCTGAACTTTCCTGCATTGTCTCACACAGGAGCTTCGGGGGCCCCTCACGGCTAGACCCTAACAGGCGGGAACCCTTTCTTTTCTGAGGAGGCCCGCCTCCCACGCAGCAGCTGCGCCATTGGACAGAATGTGCAGGTTCCCCCACACACTGCCACAGAAGTGACCTCCCTGACCTGGAAGTGGGGGGCGTGGCTGGTCAGGTCTGTATACAATGGACTCCCAGGAGGCCACTCTCCAGGTGAGTTGGTGTGGTGGCCCAGGTCTACACAGGACACCAGGGGAGCTCGGCAGCTGTGCGCCCACCCGCTGTGTGGCCAGAGTGAAGTGGAGTCCGCTGGCCTCTGCACCCAGCCTGCTGGCTGCCTGGGGAAGCTGGGGGGAAGGAAGTGGGGGATGCAGGAGACCCCCCAGGCCCACAGGGCTCGAGGCTGCTGGAGGCAGGGGGCCGGCAGGGAGTGTGCTTCCTGTACAGCAGACACCTGCACTGACTGTTTCCTGGGAACCCCACCCGGGTGCTTTTCCACTAGCTACACCCCAGCTCTGTGTTTTTTACTTGAGAAAAGGTCTGGCTAAATTACTGAGGCCGACCTCCAACTCTCCACCCTGCTGCTTCAGGATCTCTGAGTCCTGTCACCAATGAACTCCCACGTCCAGAGTGACGTCGGGATTACCTATAGGATGATCAGATAAATCTGTTCTGGCAGCATAAGTCTCCATTAAAACTTCCTCACCAGAGTGGAGAGGTTTCTCCTCTGGTTTGGCAGAAAGAGAGTGACTTGATGTTATGACAAGTCTTCAAGGTCCTTCCAGCAAAAGGGCCTGATACCTGGGTGTATGGCTGTGTTACCCAGAGGCTGCCTCTGGAGCTCAGGATTCCTCCATGTCTGGGAGCTTAGAAAGTCAGGGACCTGACAAGAGTAAGTGCATGTGCCTCGGGCACCAATAATTCAGCCCACTCCAAAACATCCAGGCCCCCCGGCCACCTGGTCCAACTCCTTCCTCAGGTACCCGCTGGCCGGGGAGTGGCCCGGGTGATCGAGTGATCGTCCCCAGGGCCACTCTGTTCCTTTCTGTAACATTGAAGAGTTGACTGAGTGGCCAGCCCAGAGCAGGGGCCTCCGTATGGTCTTTTATGGAAGGCTCTCCTCGCCTCTGGGGTCAATTAGTCACTGCACGTCAACGTCCCTCTGCTTCCTTCAGACACACACAGAGGGGGTCTCCAAGCTCTACGATATCCAGCTGTTCCCAGAAAGGCCCTGAGCCGCCACGCGGCGGAGGAAGGGGGTGTGAGAAGAGGGTTGGGTTCTTTCTGGGCAAAGCCTTCGAGTCCCCCTCCAGGATGGTGTCCTGGGGGTCAGCCCAACTGAGCTCCTCTGGGGAGACCTTACATTCCCCAGTATCGGGGGATTGGGAAGAGAGCCAGCGGCCTCAGAGATCGCTCCTTCTGCAGGTCCACACACAAGAGAGATCCGATACCCCAGAAGGGACACCAGTGGCAGGGTCTGACCAGTCCAGGAGGCCTCGTGCCAGCGCTTGTCAAAATGGTAGGACTTTCTCTAAATCCCTGGGGAAGGACTGCCCAGGTCACTTGTCCTGCCTTACAGTAGGACCCTCAAAGGCCAAGAGAGGTGGGCCTGGGGGTTAGAGGAAGACAGAAAAGGCACCCTTCAAATCTAGGACAGTATAAAAATCGTTGCCGTAGGAATTCAAGTGAGGAGAGCCCATGGTTTGGGCCACGGGGTGCAAAGGGGCCGCTGATGCCTGTGCGAAGGTCTTGGACCCACCTCCACTTGTGGGGCCCCTGGGGACCCCAGTGTAGGGGCGCTTTCCCAGGAGTCCCTGGCATTTCAAATTGAGTGTGATGATACCAACACCTCTTTGGCTTCCAGTCCTAAGGGACATGGTTCCTGCCAGGGACGGACCCTTATGAGGTACCTCAGCAGGGGCTACAGGTCATGTTCTTCCCATGACACGTCACCGTCTGACCAGGCTGCAGGATCTAGATCCAGCTCCACTAGAGGCGTACGATTATACTCCCCAGGTGGCAACGGGATTGGCTCCTGATTGAGATAATAGGGGTTGGGGTCTCCGGCATAATGAGCAAGGAGGGAGTGGCAGCAGGGGAAATCACCTCAGGAACAAACAGGAGGCCTAGTCAAGTATTTCTCAAGGAACTGTCCCTTTATCTGGTGACCGAGGCCCAGGAGAGAAGGACAGGACTGATTTTGCTGAATGAGGAGCCACCTAGTCTCAACTGACAGGCTGTGTTCCCATTAAGGAGGAAACGGAACTGTGGGAAGTCGCTCTGGACCAACACACCTTCCGGGCGGGACGCAGGGGCTCTGACCAGTTACTACATTTCTTAGTGACTTCGGCGTTGCCCCAGCTCCGATGGCAAGGTGTGGCTCCAGGTGCAGGTGTACCCCCTGGGGTTGAGGTCCACACACCTGCTCCCTGTAGTCCTACCCCTTCTGCCCTCTTTTGGACAGAACTTTCTAAGAACAGCATCCCCCAAAATAAAAGCCCACTTCCAAACGTGCTTCTCTCCCTCTCTCTCTCTCCCTCTCTCTCTCTCTCTCTCTCTCTCTCTCTCTCTCCCTCCCTCTCTCTCTCTCTCTCCCATCAGCCTCTCGTGACTCTTTCTCACCCTATTGGGGACCTGCAGGCTGAGACCCGGGGACAGCTGTCCTGAGGCTTGTGTAAGGGTGATTCACGTCACCCCAAATTCACAGGAGTGACCTTAGTTCAGCCGCCCGCGCTGGACGGGGGTGGCAAGGAATGTTACCAATTCTGTCGTGGTCCGTGGCGCTATTACTCATGTTGTTGCCCAAGAGGAGAGAAAGGAAAAGAGTCTGGAAACTCAGCCATGAGAGTCGTGGCTGGAGGCCTCCCGCCTCAGAGAGCCACAGAAGAGCCGGATGGTCCATGGTCACTTTCTAGGCCCAGGTGTCCCCTTGAGCTGTAGTAGAGGTATCTGACGTCATCTGGTTTCTGTACAGTAGCTTCTCGTCAGCATTACCCTTTGGTCAATCGAGGGATCCCTTCACCTGTGTCTTAGGGTTCTCTTGGTGAAGCTGGTTAGGGCTTGGGTTGCCACATTGCAACTTCTAGACAAATCTGATGGGTAAACATCAGGGCTCGTTAATCATACCAGTGAAAAAGAGGTCAAGTTCATCCATGCAGGAGGTCAGGAAGATCTGTAGGTCCAGGAGATCAGGCTCAAAATGACTCAGGACAAACTTGTGAGCCTAGAGTCCTTTGTGATGGATTATTAGGCACTCCCACACAAGAACCCTAACTTTATAGCCTCCAGCTTTACTTACTTTTTGTGGCGCTGGCACGAGTGCACATCTCAAGTTATGTTAAAAAAAATCCCTTTGAAATGTCCATGGATAATCGCACTTTGTTTATACTCTCCTGCCAGGAGTTGATGTCCAAGTTGGTCAACATGTCTGGCTGATCTGGGGGCCAACATCAAGGAGAGGGCGGGGTGGGCTTCTTTGGAGGCTCCGCAGGTGGCCTCCCTGCCTCCGCCGTGTGCTCCCCGGGGTGTGGCTACTTGGCTCCACATGGCCTCCTCTCTGTCCCTGTCGTCTCTGAGTCTCTCCTTATAAGGACACCAGTCACTAGATTTGATCCCAACCTGCCCCGGTGTGACCTCATCTGAACTCGGTCCCATCCACAAAGACCTATTTCCAAGTCAGGTCACCGTCTCGGGTACCAGGCATATCTTTTGGGGGCGACGGCTTCCCCTGAGATAGGCTGGTCTGGGGATCTCCCAGGGAGCGGGCAGCCTGCTGGCACCGACCCCAAGCAGTATCACCTCTAGAGCGGCCCAGCCTGGCCTTTCCTCCCCAGACGTGGTTTGGACAGGCCGTCACAAGGGCTGACTCTGTCCTGAGTCACCTCGCAGCAGCAAGCTCGGCGAGGCTGTGCTGCTGGGGATGCTGGCTTTACCCCAGCTCTCGGAGCTCCTTGGGGGCCTCTGGGCCCTCCTCCCAGGAAGGTCAGCAGCCGGGTTGGCGTGGGTGGACCCTGTCCTCCAGTGAGGTAGGAACAGCAGGCACAGTGAGAGTTGGGACAGGGCCTGGCCCTGCCTACCCCCTGACCCTAGGATTAACTAAGATGGCCCAGAGCTCCCCAACTGGGCAGCAGAGGGACAGCAAATGTACAATTCTCAGAACATTCCAGAATTGTTTCCTTCCTGGTCTTTATCTTTTTTCAGCCATTAATTTTTTAGATTGGATACACGTTCCCAAGAGTAGATGGAAGACGTCTGTGAGGTTTTCTGGACTTGGGAGACTGGCGTGGAGATCAGCGGAGTCCGGGCAGGCAGCAGAGCGGCCTGGGAAGCACTGCCTGGCGGAGACACAGGCTGTCTTCCCAGGATGGAGAGGCCCTGCCTTGGCAGACTCCTGGGAGACAGACCCCAGCTGCTGACAACGTCGCAGGTGGCCTCCCGTTAGAGTTGAGTAGTTTGGGCACAGGACAGAGAGGCTCAGCAGTGTCCTGATTATAGATATGGAAAATGAAAAACCCCCACATAGTGAGGCCTGGGAGAAGGAGGTGAAAAAGAAAGGCACACGTTGATAGCTGTCACTCTTCCAGGAGCAATCCTTCCCAGACGCTGGCCGCAGGCGGGGAGAAGTGTTCCTTCAAACCCAGAGTGACAGTCTCTGGAAACACGGATCCTTTCCAAGATACTCCTCTCCAGGTGCTGGCCGCCGACCCCCAAGCCCTGCCCCAATTCCCGAGTGCCCAGGCTGACCCGCTGGATAAGTCACCCGTGACCTGTACGAGCCCAGTCCCCGCTTTGTTCAGCGGCTCATTCTCCACCAGGACAGAGGGTCGGTTCCGGAGCCGGAGTCCCGTTCCTAGACGAGAGGCTGGCCGAGCCCAGCAGGCTGGTCCGGCCCACTCCCCTCATACTGGCCTCAGGAACCGGAGCTGAGCTCCTTCCCAGCACCCACTGTAGGACCTTCACGAGTCCCGGGGGCCGAGCGCCTTCTCATGGATTCTCTGCGAAGCCCCGCGAAGGTCAGTGCTGGGTGCAGGGTCCTGCCCCGCAGGTGCTGCCCGTGGCCTACGGGGCCGCCAGGAGCTCGGGGGCTGTAGCTTGTGGGCTGGCAGCCGTGGGGCGTGGGATGGGCGTGTGGTCCTCGAAGCCTCTTCTCCAGAGGCCGAGGCTGGGAAGATCCTCATCCTTTCGCCCTGGACGACCACACGGCCTGCCAAGGGACGTGTGTGGGTGCCACAGGGTGAGCTGGGGCGTCCTCAGCCAGGCCGCTCGCCACCTCTGGGGGCCTGGTGGTGCTCATCTATGTCAGGCGCCCAGGCAGAGCCAGCGCTCCCAGGCCCTCCTGGGGTCTTCCACCTGAGGAAAAGGCTGGGCTTGAGGTCAGACAGCAGAAAGGACAGGCAGAAAGGAGACCAACAGGAAGGGAAGAGGCCAGCTGGATCTGAGAGCTCCCCTATCACCCTGCCGTTCCTCCCAAGCCTGTCTTCCTTCAGACACAAATTCTTTTTCTTTCTTTTAATAATTTACTTATTAGGAGCTAAGGATGGAACCCAGCGCCTCACACATTACTAGGCAGGTGCTCTGCCACTGAGCTACAGCCCCAGCCCCACAAACCCTTTCTCTTATTCTCCCGTCCCCCTCAGCACTGGGATTGAACCCACGGGCACCGTAACACTGAGCCACACGCCCAGCCCTGTTCACTTAGTTTTCAGGCTGGGTGTGGATAAATTGCCAGCTGGCCTCAAACCTGCTGTCCCCTGCCTCCGCCTCCCAAGGCACTGGCGTGACAGGCATGGCCACCGTGTTCCATTCTGAGGAGGCCACACCACAGCTGCTGCTGTAGGCACGAAGGAACACTGCCACACCGTCCCAGCAAGCACCCACCACGTGGCCCAGCGTGTACCTGGCAGAGCTGGAGGAAACAGGCGCAGGGACATCGTACCAGGGTTTCGAGGTGGAGATACCGAAGGAAGCCTGCTCCCTCCCCTGTGAGTCTGGTGGCTCATGTGGCCAGGGAGGAGAGCGGGGATGAACCTGGAAAGGTGGAATTGTGAGCATTGGATGGTGTGAGACCCATGGAGAGTGGGCTCCCCAGAGGTGCTTCACCTCTGAGCCACCTCCCCAGCCCCTTTTTATATTTTTCTTTAGAGGCAGGGTCTTGCTGAGTTGCTTAGGGCCCCACTAAATTGCTGAGACTGACCATGAACTTTTGATGCCCTGCCTCAGTCTCCCCGGCCGCTGGGATGACAGGTGTGCACCGTTGCACCCAGCTCTAGGGAGGCTCTTGAGACCCAGACTACCAACAGAGTTGGGCATCTGCTGGGCCCTGCGGGGGGGGGGGGGGTGTTGATCTCATCTCTGCAGAGTAGACCCACCCCACAAAGCCCCTGAGGCCTGCTTAGCCCAGCCAGGGACCTCGCCTCGTGGAACTCCAAAGCTGCCCCCGCTGTAGTGCACCCATCTGGTGCGAGTAGACGGAGCCCCAGTGGACAGTGCTCCCCCTCCATTCTCCCTGGTGCTGGTGCAAGGGGAAGCTGAGAGCCACCTCAGCCAGCTCCAGCCTCGGGCCACTCCAGCTGCTGTAAGAAAAATAAAAAGAGGCACAAAGACAAGATGCGGAGGCAGGAAAGATGGCAGAAAGGCAGAAGGGCCAAGTGCCTGGCTTTCTATCAGTAGGTGATTTTAGGTCATTTCAGGAGAACTTATTGTCCACTGTGTCACTAGGCAAGTTAGCCACATTATTCTGCAGTCTATTCCGCAGTCACATACTACAGTTGCAATGTGCCAGGTTGGGAGGTTTGTGTCCCTCTGAAGAAAGTCCAGTGTTTAAAGTCACTGTTATGTGGACAGGTTTAGGCCAGTGGAACACTGGGGTGGTCTAACCAGAGAGACCCTTCATTCCCAGGAGCTGTGTGCGGAGATCAAGGTGGAGGCCGATAAGACTCCAGCCCAGAGCCTCCTCGTGCAGGGCACTGCCACTGAGCCAGGCAGAGCCCACGGATGAGTTGGCTTACTGGTTCCCGGGGGAGAGCGCAGGGCGTTCTGAGGGTGGGAACACGGTGCCAGTGACCCCCCAGGTTTCTCTCCTGAGGAAGCTTCCCACGGCCAGAATCCCTGCAGCTGGCAGCCCAGGGGCAACCCGGAAGGGGGACGGGCCAAGGGCCCTGTTCTCTGTACACAGTTCTGAGAAGCACAGAGGAAGCCAGGCCCAGACCAGGACCGACCACCCTCCTGGGTGGTTTCCAATTCTTTCATTGTTCATTGACAGTCCTCTGTCCTCTGTCCTCTTTGTCTTTTGTCCATGCTGATTGGTCATGGATATATATACACATATATACATTTGTTGAATCTTTTTCTCTTGTTTGGCATTTTTTACAATTGTGATTTCCTTTGCCTTGTTTAGGGTTTTTTGATAATTTTGTTTGTGGTTGTTTCTCGTTTTCTCCTTTCTTCTCCCTCTAATAACTAACTCTCTTGTGCTCTCTCTTATATTCTTTTATTTTTTTTTCTCCTTTTTTTTTTTTGTTTTTGTGATACCAGGGATTGAGCCCAGTGGTGCTTTACCACTGAGCCACATCTCAGCCATTTTTTTATATTTTATTTGGCGCTGACTTGCGTCGGGCCTCACGGAGTGGCTGAGGCTAACCTCAAACTCGCCATCCTCCTGCCTCAGCCTCCTGAGGCCCTGGAGTGGCAGTGGTCGCACTGCCTTGGCTTTCCTTCTTCTCCATGACCACCACTGGCTGCGTCTCTTCTTCCTTCTCGGTTCAGATTTTTTTTTGTTTGTTTGTTTGTTTGTTTGTTTTAAAGATAGAGTGAGAGAGAGAGAGAATTTTTAATATTTATTTTTTAGTTCTCGGTGGACACAACACCTTTGTTGGTATGTGGTGCTGAGGATCGAACCCGGGCCACACGCATGCCAGGCGCTACCGCTTGAGCCACATCCCCAGCCCCTCGGTTCAGATTTTGAACATGGTAGATTCTCTCCCACTCTCCCACCACATCTTCTTTTTCTTAATGAAATGAACTTTTACCAACTTTGAGGACTATTTGGTCTGTGTCACACTGGCCCCGCGGTTCACGTCGTTGCAGTGGTTGGTGCTGTGGACAGTGTGGTTGACACCTGCTGTTTCCGTTCCTGCCAGATGGAGTCGGCAGTGATTTCTGGGTCCGGCTGTGGGGCCCCCGCTGCCCCGCCCTGCCTGTGCTGTGGTGGTGGAGGCTCTCTCGCGGGAGCAGGTCTTTGTTCTCAGGATGTGCATTGTGTGCTTCTGTTGTGGTTCTCGTTCCCCTTCTCTGTGGAGTGCTGGGGTCTGCGGGGACACACAGGTGCCCAGGTGGAGACTCTGCTGCTGAGGTGAGCCCAGCCAGGGAGCAGCACAGCCCGCTCCTCCCACACCTGACCACAGTCAGACTTCAACGAAAACCCCAAACTACCGACCAGGCTCCAAGTAGGCAGGACCGGGGGTGCCCCCAGCTCCCATCAGGGTCATCCACTCCCACAACCAAACAGAGTTGACTCAGAGCTGTGGGGGTCCCACTGCAAGGGGTTGCCCTGTGGATCTCCCTGTTGCAGTCTAGTGGTGCGGGGTTCCTTGTTTCCATTCCGCAAAGACCTGGAGAGCAGGACGCAGAGACAGCAGGCAAGAGCAGGTCTATCACAAAGCGGCAGAGACAGTCTTCTCCCAGGAGAAGGGCCGAGCTGGGCCTCGGGTGGGGGAGTTTTACTCTGTTCTTTCTATGGTCTCTGGAATTCCCTCCTTTCCTACCTCCGCCCCCATCCACACGCTCCTCACTATGACTGATTGGTGCTTCCTCCGTCCGTGTGTCTGTTTTTTATTATTAGATCACCTGTTGAGGAGTATGTTTTGGTCACCTTTTCCCTCCTGCAACTAACCAGAACAATTGTAGAGGAGGAGAAGTTCATTTGAGGGATCACAGTTCAGAGGTCTCTGTCCACTGAGAGCTGTTTCCCTGCCTCGGACCTCGGGGTGAGGCGGAACGTTAAGGCAGAGGAGTGTGGCAGAGGGAAGCAGCTCACCTGGGGACAGGAAGCAGAGAGTGGTCTCCACTGGCCAGATACAAATACATACCCCAAAGCCACATCCCAATCCCACCGCCTCCAGCCACACACGATCACTTCAGTGACCACTCAGTTATTCCCTATGGGAGGACTAACTCACTGATTGGGTTAAGGCTACAATCCAACCATTTCTCCTCCGAACCTTCTCACATGTGGAGGACACCTCACATCCAAACCACAACAGGGCACGAGTACAGAGTGTCGTCTGATTGGGACCCTGGGTTGTGTCCACTTCCATCAAGCAGGAAGTTGACCTCATCAAAAGACCCTCTCTAGGCTCCTTTGTTCTGAACCTGCCCTGAGCCCCTCACTCGCCATCCTGCTCCTGGCTGCCTAAGCCCTTCTGTATCTCCCTCAACCCCTGTACCCCCTTTTGAATACACAGAGCATTTTCAAGTGAAAAAGAGCATCACAGAGTACCCCACATTCCCTGCTGTATACAACACGATTGCCAGATCCCACTTTCTGGAGACCTACAAGGAAAGTGGAACCCTCAACTTCTGATACAATATGTGCTATAGCAAAATGCATAATCAGGGCCCAGGTTGTGGCTTAGTGGAGAGCCCCTGCCCAGCATGTGTGAGGCCCTGGGTTCGATCCCTAGCACCATATACAAATAAAAACAAATAAAATAAAGGTATTGTGTCCATCTACAACTAAAAAAATATTTTTAAAAATGCACTCATCATCATCAAGGAACTAGCAGGAAACCACACTGCAAAACCCATTTGGAAATGTATTTAAAAATTCACAACAACCTGAAGTTCCAGTACACTTTGGTAAGTAACACTAAAAAGGGCCACACATGAGAGTGGAAGGGAAATTCATCCCAAGATACATAAAACCCAACAGAGGAATCCAAGAAATATGGAAAAAAAAAGGGTTACATGCCACCTTCTGAAGTACATTATTCACCAGCAACTAATCCCAAAGATATTGAAGTGGATGAAATACCAGGTCAAGAATTCAAAAGAATGATTATAAAAATGATCAATGGTTTCTAAAAGAACACAGAAAAATAGCTGGATGAATTCAGGAAGCCAGCACAGGACACAAATTATAAATTCAATAAGGAGATAGAGATATTGAAAAAGAACCAATCAGAAATCTTGGAAATGAAAAACACATAAATCAAATAAAACGTTTGGTTGAAAGTCTTTCTAATAGAGTGGACCATGCTAAAGAGCTGGATGACAAAGTGGGCAGCCTTAAACTTTGTGACAGTTGTAAAGAAAAGAAAATATGTAACCATGACAAAAATATACACGAGCTCCGGGGCTACATTAAGAGACCAACTATGTGGGCTGGGGCTGGGGCTCAGAAGTAGCACACTTGCCTGGCATGTGTGAGGCACTGGGTTTGATTCTCAGCACTGCATATAAATAAATAAAATAGAGGTCTATCAAAAAGAGACCAAATATTGGGTTGGGGATGTGACTCAAGCGGTAGCGTGCTCACCTGGCATGCGTGAGGCCCGGGTTCGATCCTCAGCACCACATACAAACAAAGATGTTGTGTCCACCAAAAACTAAGAAATAAATATTTAAAAAACAAAAAAAAAGAGACCAAATATAAATATAATTGTAATCGAAGAGGATTGTAAGAGGCAAGCTAAAAGAATGGATAATGTCTTCCAGGAAATAATGACACAACTTTCCTAATCTTGAGAATGAGATGGATGCCTGGAACCCCAAATAGACAAGATAAAAAAAAAAAAAACTCCCTATGACACATAGTAAGAAAAATGCCTAACATGCAGCACAAGGATAGAATGTTAAAAGCCTCCAGGGAAAAATGTCAGGTCACGTTTAAAGGCACATCAACCAGGATTACTTCTGATTTCTCAGCACAAACTCTAAAATCTTGGAATGATGTGTTCCAAGTCCCAAAAGAAAATAACTGTTAACCGAGATAGTTATATCCAGTAATGCTGGACCTCAAATTTAAGAAGAAATAAAAACCTTTCAAGACAAGCAGAGACTAAAAGAATTTATGACAACTAAGCTGACACTACAGAAGATATTTAAAGAAATACTACACAGAGAAGGAATCGAAAACAAAACCCAGAGCTCACAAATGGAACAAAATGCCAGAAAATAATAAGCATCTTTCTACAATAACATTGAATGTAAATGGTCTCAACTGGCAGAATGGATTTAAAAACAAGACCTAGCTATACATTTTTTGCAAGAGACTCACCTTACAAGCAAAAAAAAAAAAAAAAAAAGAAAAAGAAAAAAAAACACAGGCTGAAAATGAAAGAATAGAAACTGATAAGTGAAAGGGTAAAGTTTCTAAGCTGCAAGGCCTGAGTTAAAAAGTAAAGGACCAGGTATTGTTAAGTTCCTCTGCTACACCCAGAACCTGAAATTCCTGAGGCAGTTAAGACAACACCCTACTGGCCATTTAGCCTAGGGCCCTATGCAGCTTGTCACGTAGGCATACAGGGCCCGAACCAATCAGTTTGAATGTGTACCCCACTTAGGAGTGACCAATCACCCCCACCCGACCTGTTCCAGCCAATGAATGTGCTAATCATGTGTGAGAGTTGTTGTTCAGTTTTCCCGCGACTCATGCTGATTTGTTCTGATGTATGCAAAGCCCCCACCCTCCCCCAAAAGTGTACTTAAGCACTGCTGGACCCCTCCCCGGGGCTCTGGGCTGCTCTCCCTTCTTGAGTGAGCCTGGAGCCTCAGCGCGCTGAATTGGATCCTCAATAAATCCCCTTCTGCAATTTCATTAGTCAGTCTCTTGGTGGTCTCTTCCTCTGACTTTTCGCCGGACCCTTACAATAAGCTTGCAAATGGAGTCTCCAAACAAGCAGGAGTAGCTGATCTCAGTTCTAACAAAGTAGACTGGAAGCCAAAATTCATCAGAAGAGACAAAGAAGTTCATTTCATGCCAGTAAAGGGAAAAATCCAACAAGAGTAAATAACTGTAGTGAATGTTTACACCACAAATATTGTTGCACCTAATTACATTAAACAGGCACTACTCAAAAGTCTCAAATAGCTTCCAGTTCAATAATATTGGTTGATTTTTACACTCCTCTCTCACCAATAGATAGGTCATCCAGACATAACCCAGCAAATATTTTTCAGATCTAAAAGTCATTATAAATCATATGAACTTAATGGAAACATATAGGATATTTCATCTAACGAAAACCAAACTCACTTTCTTCCAGCTGCCCATAGATCATTTTCCAAAATAGACCATATTTTCAGTCACAAAGTAACTCTTAGCAAATTAAAAAAATCAGTATAATTTCATGCATCTTATTTGATCATAATGGAATGAAATTAGAAATCGACACCAAAGGGAGGAAAATCTACAAAATTATATAAACACAGGGATATTGAACGGTGGGAAGCCCTCGCTGAATGATGCGCATACTCCTTCCGGTGATGGGAGAGGCTCTGTTGGTCACTTTCATACTGACCTGGATATTGCCCCGATCCTTAAAGTAGCAGAAAGTGTCTTCAGACATAGGTGTGCCTTCCTGCAGCCCCGTGGGCCGAATTACTCTCACCTGTCCTTGTAACCCTTCCCCTGCTGACCTTATTTGGATGGAACTTTCTAAGAATGAGGGTCCCCCCAATAAAAGCTCACTTCTGAACCTGCCCTCTCTCTCGCAAGCCTCTCTGACTTTCCTCGCTCTCCCATTTGGGTAGCTTGAGGCCGAGAGCAGAGGAGCCGTCCTGAAGCTTGATTTAAAGGTAAAGTGTGTGTCTGGGTTTTATTTGGTGTCCAGGAAATTCACAGGAGTGACCTGAAGTTCAGCTACCCACTCTGGTTGGGGGCAGCATTGAACAGTATACATAAGAATGATGAGTGATAGAAGAAATCAGGGGAGAAATTTAAAAACTCTTAGAATCAAACTAGAACAGTGATACAACATACTAGAACCTCTGGGACACTATAAAGGAGGTTTTAAGAGGAAATTTATAGCTATGAGTGCCTACGTATGAAAATCAGAGAGATCCCAAATAAACAACCAAATGATGCATCTCAAGCCTCTTGAAAAAGAAGAACAAACCAACTCCAAAACCAGTAGAAGGAAGGAAATAATTAAAATTGGAGCAGAAATAAATGAAATAGAGAATAAGGAAAAAATACAAAAGATTGGTGAAATGAAGAATTGGTTCTTGGGCTGGGGATGTGGCTCAAGCGGTAGCGCGCTCGCCTGGCATGCGTGCGGCCCGGGTTTGATCCTCAGCACCACATACCAACAAAGATGTTGTGTCCACCGAGAACTAAAAAATAAATATTAAAAAATTCTCTCTCTCTCTCTCTCTCTCTCTCTCTCTCTCTCTCTCTCTCTCTCTCTTAAAAAAATAAAATAAAAAAATAAAAATATTACCTTTAAAAAAAAAAAGAATTGGTTCTTTCAAAAGATAAACAAGATATATAAGCCCTTAGCCAAACTACCTAAGAGAAAAACAGCAAACCCAAATCACTAAATTAGAGATGAAAAAGGAGAGATCACTATAGACATCAAAGAAATCCAGAGAATCATCATCAACTATTTTAAAAATTTATGGAAAACCTAAAAGAAATGAGTACATTTTTAGACACATATAATCTGCCAAAATTGAATCGAGAGGGCATAGAAAACCTAAACAAATAACTAATAATGAGAGAGATGCAGTAATTAAAAGCTTTCCAACAAAGAAAATCCCAACCTGTATTCTCAGCTGACTTCTATCAGACCTTTAACTAATGCCAATACTCCTCAAATTATTCCATGAAATAGAAAGAAATAGAACCCTTTCAAATTCGTTCTATGAAGCCAATATCATCCTCATACCAAAACCAGATAAAAACCTATCAAGGAAAGAAAACTACAGACCAACATCCCTGATGACCTTAGATGCAAAAATCCTTAATAAAGCATCAGCTAATAGAGCTCAATAACAGGTCAAGAAGTTTGTACATCATGACCAAGTGGGCTTTACTCCATGGTTGCAAGAATGGTTTAACATGTGAAAATCAAGAAATGCAAGTCACCTTATAAATACATCTCAACAGATGCAGAAAATGTCATCAACAAAATTTACAGCCTGTTCATGATAAAAACACTCAAGAAACTTGGAATAGAAAGAGTTTGCCTCAGCATCAAAAGGCTATCGATGAAAAATCCAAGGCTAACATGATAGTGAAAGGGGAACACTGAAAACATTTCCTTTACAATTCAGAATAAGGCAAGAATGTCCACTCTCACCATTCCTCTTTAATATAGTGCTAGAAATTCTAGCCAGAGCAGTCAGGCAAGAGAAGGAAATAAAAGGGATAAAATAGGAATTAAGTCGTATAACCACTGTTTAACAGATGATATGACTCTACACTTAGAAGATCCAAAAAGCTCTGCCAGAAGACTCCTAGAGCTAATAAACAAATTCAGCCAAGCAATAGCTTTCCTATATACCAGTAATGAATCTGCTGAGAAAGAAGTCAGGAAAACAGTCCCATTTGTAATAGGCAAAAAAAAAAAAAAAAACACAAGGAATTAATATAAACAAGAGGAGAAAGACCACTACAATGAAAACCATAGAACACTGAAGGAAGAAGTGGGAAAAGATGGAAAGCTCTTCCATCTTTATGGATAAACAGAATATTGTTTAAATGGCCATATTACCAAAAGCAATATATAGTTTTAATGCTGTCTCCATCAAAATACTAGTGAGGTTCTTCACAGAACTAGGGGAAAAAAACTACTAAAATTCACTTGGAAGAATAAAAGACCCAGAGAGCCAAAGCAATTATAAGCCAAAAAAAGCAAAGCTGGAACATCACAATGCCTGGCTTCAGATTCCACTGCAGAGCTATAGTAACAAGAACCGCATGGTGCCGGCCTGAAAACAGAGACACCAATTGTCGCGAGGGGGCAAAATTGCGAGGTATGCAGTTGAGGGGAGAAATAAAGAATGTCCACGCGCTTTTGCCCCTTTTAATGATTTATTCACTCAAATTACTCAATACAGTTTCACTCTGTAGATTTTTAATCAAGAAAACGACGATCCTTAATGCTAGACACTGCAATGGACATAATCAATTCACAGCAAACAATTCTAGATTAAATCTAAGCTCTGTAAAACTCACTGAATCATGGCAGGCTAGTGGCTGCATTCCCTCTGTGTGCTAAGTTCAAAAGCCTTAAGCCTTAGGCTTTGTGTCCAGCAGATGCACACTCACTCAGACCGCAGTGACCAGGTCCAGGACCAAGGCGGGCTTTTCCTGGTGTGGAGTGGACGACCAGTTGGGGAGAGGGTCGTAGGGAGAAGCTGTGCCCCTCACCAAGATCCAGACGAGGCGGTAGAGTTTGAGAGTGGTGAGGATCACTCGGAGGCTCAGAAACGATGACAAGTGACGGATGTCAGGCCCTCATCAGGCCCTCCAGCCCGAGTGCGTCTTGTTCCGCTGGCTGAATCCCTGCTCATTTGCTCTACTGTTTATACTAAATTTGGGGGCTTTTGACCCCCCTTTCAATCCTTATCAGCCACCACCTGATTTCTCAGTGACATCGTTTACCCTGGGGTCAGAGACATCTGGACTGGTGGTCTCCCCCCTGATCTTCCCCCTTTCCCTCTTATCAGGGAGGACAGCCCGCCAGGGGCTCCACTCTGTTGATCAGGGCGAGGGGAAGTGACTGTCTGAGGCCACCCTGGAGGGCTCTGTGGCTGTGCCTGGTGAGACTGCAGGATTCAAACTGGGCTTTTTAAATGGAGTTGCTTAGGCTCAGGCCTAAGGCCGTCCTATCAGTGAATGTACAGCTCCAAAGACACAGAGACACACTCACATAGAGAGAGGAATCTGATCCCTGATTAAGGTGTCAAAACATGTTGGAAAAAAGAGTCCCGACCCCTAGATCACTGAGATTGATAGGTTTGGGGGGGATACTCTATGCATCACAACATCACACAGAAAATAGTTTCATACTGCGGGAAAGTCAAACAACAACTCTTAACATTGATTAGCACATTCACTGGCGGGAACAAGTTGGGTAGGGGTGATTGGTTAATTCAAATGGTGGATATGTTTGAACTGATTGGTTTAGGGCACGAGGGGTTGCCAGAGTGTATATGTTAAATTTGAGGTGGCCTAATCATGTTATCAATCACTGAAACTACTGGAGGGTCACCTGTCTCATGCTGATTGGTGGTTGCTAGGGGGTTGCTATGGGTCCTCACCTAGTGTAACTGAGTCAGGGACACCTGGCCCCACATATTCTCCTGTTAAACAACTCAGCAGGGTGGGTGTGTGCTTAGGAGAATTCTGTGGGGTTTTCCAAGGACAAGGGTCACACCCCCTCCCTCTGGACAGGCCTTGAGGTAGAAGCTGGTTTCTCAAAAAGGGAGTCACATCAGTTTCTCAACACATCTCTGAGTCAAGCAAAGGCAGAGAATATCTGCCAGGCCATCCTTCTGCAAGGGCAGGAACTCCTTAACTCTACGGCCATGCTCAGTGGCATAGTTTAGAAATGACCCCTCTGGCCTGTGATTGATACTTGGCCTCTTTGTATGGTTTGGGCTGTTAGGGACTCTTTAGGGGCAGGCCTAAAGGGAAGGTCACGCCTAAGTGGACAGGTGCTGATTTTCAAAATGGAATTGTTTTGGCCTAAGGACCTAAAACCTAGCAAGACCCTGTCTGCCGCAGTCGGGCTGGGCACAAAATAACTGAGCCTCCACGAGGCACTTGTAGGTTCAAAACAGGAACTCCTTTATTATCCGAACTCCTGCAAAGCCATCCATCCAAGAACCACCAACCGGAAATCCCTCCTCTGGCACCTCCCCAAAGTAGCCAGCACCTGAGGTGGTCTAATATACAATTGAATACACAGCTTAACATAACCATCATTATCTCAATGGCTCACTGGCAACGCCTCTCAACCTCTCTGTTCTGGCAAAAATGCCATGCATCATTCCAACTCGGCTGTGGCTGTCAGCATCTCCCCACTTCTGTTTTATTAAACACCAAGCATGTGGTTTAGGGACTGTGCCTGTCTTAGGTTGTCCAATACTACATATGGTTCTTACCCATCATTGGATGAGCTGACCTCAAGGCATCAGCCTCCTGTCTTAGGTTGGTACCATTGCAATTGGATCATACCCGTCATTGATGACTGGTCCAGCATATAGCCATACTTGTGGATAGGCCTTTGCACCAGTGGGGAGGGTGAGGTTCTTTGCCTCACCTCTGTTGGCCCCCAAATTTTAGCTGAATGATCATCACAAGCAGAAGGGAGGAGGATACAGAAATGCCACAACACCAAGCCAATTGATGGCTCCTTTGGAAAAATTGTACCACCGATGACATCATCAGCAAAGATACTCCAGCACTACCACAATTCGCTGCACCAATAGATAGTTCACAATGCATATAAGTGATACATAGTCCAGGCAAGTTCTGCAAGCAGTTCAAAGCAGAGGAATCGATTAATATGTTCATTTCCTCCCAAAGTAAATCGACTCCTTGATTGAGCATCACTTGTTGAGTTACATTATTCATTGATGCATCAGTTTATACAGTTTGTTGTGATAGCTATCGCAGAAACTGTAGTTTGGTTTTATCTTTGTCTTCACCGGCACTGGGATGAAGATAGGAATTCTGGCAATGATGGCTAAAAAAATAATAATAATATGTAACATTCCAGCAGGCACTAAAAGAAAGTAATTTTCTAAACAATTTAGTATCCTGAATAGTATTAGATATAATGAAAAGGTGAAAGTAAACAAACAGATCGGTTAACCTCCTTTTTTGTTCACATATTAAAACAATCCTCAACAGCTGTTTACCCAATTTAAATTAAACCATTTAAATCACGTGATTAATAAAAATATTTGGATCCATTAGTTGTTGGCAGACATGACATCTTTGCATGTGGTGCTGAGGATCGAACCTGGGCATCACGCATGCCAGGCAAGCACACTACCACTTGAGCCACATCCCCAGCCCTGGATCCATTTTTTGATGCGCACTCCTCATATTTGATATATGGACATACGCATATACAGACATACAACACAAAACACAAGTGTGCACACATAACATACAACACATAAGACAATAGTAAAGGCCTTGTAGCTTTACACAGGTGAAATCTCCATTGCAATGTTTAAAAACTCCACAGTCAAAAAATAGAACTGATCAGAAAAACATTAACCTAGGTCTGTATGAGCTCAAAAAATAAAATAGAACATCATGATGTGGGAAAAGGAAATAATAAAATAGATATTGGAAAAGGCATCCTGGTTACCTCCTGGGTTTGACTCTTCTTTGGATATCTCATCCTTTTTCCTGTAACTTGCATATGAGTCTGAAGGTATTCCCAAAAGCAAGCCCCAAAGATTTTTACATTTGAAATAGGCCTTAATGGTGTTCATTATTCATTAGCTTCCAGGTGTGGGAGAACCACTGTTGCAGATGTAAGGATTTGAGCCAAGTCATCTTCTTTTTGTTCTGTAGAAATCACTTTAGTTAGTCTCTCTGGAATCTAAATCTGCTGCTGTTCTTCCTGTGGAAACACACAAACAGATCTCTGACTCCAGACAATCACTGGGTCAGGACCTTTCCATTGTCCTGTTAGAATATCCTTCCAAAGTAACTTGGGCTTATGTACATTTTTTTGGACACATATGCCTTTCCACAGCACTAAGCCCTGATGAATCCAAATTTTAAAAGTTTAGAGTAAAAAGGGTTATTTTAAGTTTATTTTGGGGGGATATATACCCCTTCCCAATTCCCTCTTTTTGCTTTAATAAGTACATTTTAATAGTTTGATGAGCTCTTTCAACTATGCCTTGTCCCTGTGGATTGTATGGGATTCCTGTTATATGAGTAATGCCAAATGATGAGCAAAATTGTTTAAAAGAGGTAGAAGTATAACCAGGACCATTATCTGTTTTTAACTGTTTTGGAATGCCCACAGTGGCAAAATTTTATAAGCAATGAGCTATAATATCTTTAGTTTTTTCTCTGGCATGAAGGGAGCCCATCAAAACAGTAGAGGAAGGGGAAATCCTGCCGGCATCTTCAAGGGAATTTATAGCATTAATTATATATTGACTGTCAGAAAATAAATTAAATACAGAATCTTTAAACATCACAAAAGCTTGTAATACTGCATTAAGCTCTACCTTTTGAGCTGATAGTTTGGGTACTAAAAATGTAAAAGCTTGATCAGGGGTAACTATTGCTGCTGTACCCATCAGTAAATATTATTGGAGCATTCATGATAGGTGTTTTTCTTGTCATTTTTGGAAAAACTACAGGATGTGAGGACCAAAAAGACAACAAAGGATTAGATAGTAAGTGGTTATCAAATGAACAAATAGATTTGCACATGATTATTGCCCAAGTATTTAACTCATTAGCTAACTCATCAATTTGATCCATAGTATATGGAGTAATAATTTTATTGGGAGAAATTCCAAACACTCCCTTTGCTGCTTTTATTCCTTTGAGTATCAATTGTCCTACAGCCTCAGGATACCTAGTAAGAATAGTGAAAGGAGAATAAGATAAATGTATCCACAATAATGGACCTTCTTGCCAAAATACTCCTGTAGGAATATTTTTTATTGGTAGTACAATACATAATAAAGGCAAACTTATATCAATTCTATCCAAATGCATATTTTCCATATATGTTTCAATGATTTCTAATGCCTTTCTTGCTTCAGGCGTTAACATTCGGGGTGAATTTGGATCTAATGGACCTTTTAAGATATCAAATAAAGGTCCCAACTCTCCTGTTGGTATGCCTAGATAAGGCCTTATCCATTTTATGTCTCCTAATAACTTTTGAAAGTTGTTAAGTGATTTGAGTTGATCTACTTGTATTTGAATTTTTGGTGGACAGACCATGGTTGAGGATAATAGAACTCCTAAATAATTAATTGGAAGATTTAATTGTACTTTATCTATTGCTATCTCTAGATTCTAATTTTTTATAAGTTTGTAAGTGTGGCATAACATTCTAGCAATGTGTTTTTATCTTTGTGTGCTAACAATACATCATCCATATAGTGAAATATTTGTAGGTCAGGATTTTGATTTCTAAGTGGCTGGATTGCTTTGTTAACATAAATTTGACACATAGTTGGGCTGTTAGCCATCCCTTGAGGGAGTACTTTCCATTCATATCTCTGATCAGGACCTTCATGATTCAGTGCAGGGATAATAAATGCAAAACGTGGACTATCCTCAGGATGAATTGGAATTGAAAAAACACAATCTTTAATATCTATAGCTAAAACATACCAGGTTTTTGGCAAAGCAGACAATTGGGGAATCCCCGATTGAGCAGGTCCCATAATAACCATCTCATTATTAATGGTCTTAAATCTTGCAATAATCTCCATTTACCAGATTTCTTTTTTGATGTCAAAAATGGGAGTATTATGGGGAGATACAGAAGGTTGTATATGTTCCTCCGCTAATTGTTGTTTGACCAGGTCATGGGCTACTTGTATTTTTTCTTTAGTCAAGGGCCACTGAGGAACCCACACTGGTCTTTCTGATTTCCAAGTAATTTTTACTGTCTCAGTGACCCCTTCTGAAAACCCAATCCATGTCTATTTATTCCTTGATCTATTTGACTTGGTGCTGCTATACCTTTTTCTTGTTCTCCTAATCTTTTTTCTTTCCTAAAACCTTGTCTAGCCCTAATAGTGGGCGCATTTGGATTGATGTTATTTGTTAATGTCAAACCTAAGTGATCTAGGACATCTCGTCCCCATAAATTTATAGGAAGGTGATCCAATACATATGGCTGTATAGTTCCTTCACATCCTTCAGGATCCTTCCAATCTAATACCATTGCACTTCTATGGGGATTAGTCGCCACTCCTAGGCCTCAAAGCGTTTGAGTGGCCTGTTGTAATGGCCAATTTTCGGCCAAATAAAATTTTAGAAGGGGGGATTTATTAGACTGACAGGAACAGAACGTCCCATGACAGCCATCCACAGGCTGCAGAGCCAGGAGAACCGGAGCTGCTCAGTCCAGGAAGCTGGAACCTGGATCCAACAACGCAGTTTGGGATGAAAAACCTGGAAACTCCCTGGAGAGCACTGGTCAAAGTCCCTGTGGAGGGTGAAAGAGCTGGAGTCTGGTGTCCTAGGAGCCTGCTCAGGAGAATCTCCCTGCTCTGCTCCTGCCCACGGGTTCCTAGAAATGCCCTCTCTGAGGGCAATCAAATAGACAATTCAGATTAGCCATTACAATAGGTGATCGAGGAATGACTCTCAAGGATAAATTAGGTTGGCTCTCACTTGCAATCCAGCAGTTTGGGAGGCTCAGGCAGGAGGATCACAGGTTCAAAGCCAGACTCAGGAATTTAGTGAAGCCCTGAGCAACTTAGCAAGACTCTGTCTCAAAAATAAATAAATAAATAAAAAGGGCTGGGGATGTGGTTAAGTGTTCTGGTTCAATCCCTGGTACCAATAAATAAAGTAAACATGAATAGAACAAATATTTACAGACGTACATCACAGAGGTCAAACAGTCATCTATAAGTAAGAACCCTGAAATATTAACTGCTAGACATAAGTACTCTTGGCTTCTTAAGTTCTAAAAGACGGTATACATATAATTCCTATAATGGGGTCTATTAAATGTGTTTTCATAAATTCTTGGTGAAAGCACATGAAAGGGAATACAGACTGTTAGACCAGGAAGCAAGAAAAGACCACTGACTCCAATTAAAATCAAATTAAAGCAAGCTTATTATTTGGACTGGCTGGGCTGCCTCTCCCTCCCCAAATGGCGGGAACAAGACAGCAGCCCAGCTTTCCTGCAGCCCAGCTTTATAGCCCAGAAAGTTACACAAAAGGGGGGTTACAGATGACAGAACTCTGACGAGCATCACACTAATGGTAGTTTACATTTTTTTCTGGCCCCAACATCAGAATTCATGAGGACCATTAGAGCCTCAGAGAGGGTCGTGGTCTGGCCAGGGAAGGCCAATATTTATGAGGTGTCACTAAGTTTCAGAGAGGGCTGCTATCTGGTCAGAGAGCCAGGCAGGGGTGAGTTCAAGGCACGGGCAGGCATTCCAGGCAGGTTCAGAACTTGCAGTAATTTAGAGTAAAGCGAAATTAGCTTTTCCTGGCTTTGTGGCGAGGTGCCCAATTTTAAGAAAAGATCAGGTTGGGCCTATCAAGACCTCAAGACCAGCTGGGGGCATACTCTCTGGAGGGAGACTGGCCACAGCTACTGCCAGGGTCTGGGTCTGATAGAGTTCAGATCACGCAGGGCCGGATCTCGGAGGAATTTGGTTCCCTGCTGGAGGTGGGCTCATTTAGGACGGGCAGGAGGGCGGAGGGGAGCAGCTGCAGGTAAGGGAGTTCCTGTGGCCTTGTTATGGAGGACAGCAGGTTCAGCTCTAGGTGGGGCCAGGTGCAGGTGCTCTGTGCTCTCCCCTTCCCCTTCCTGCCCTCCCTCTGGCTGAGCTGGACTCTGTTTCATCCCTCTGCCAGGACAAAAGCTCCAATTTGCCACAGACACCCACACCGCCGGCTGGGCTGGGCGGACAGGCCGGGCCGGGAACACTTGTAGATCTGGGGCCCATTGTCTGAGTCCTCAGCTGGTTCATGAAAGAACAATTTAAGATGACTTTCTTTCTGGGTCTTCACTGGATAACAAGGTCCCTAAGAGTGAGAATTCTAAGTACCCTGGTCTTGTAACAGGGGCTCACTTGATGCTTTGACTCTATCCCTTGTGGCTTTGAAACTTACATGTTTTTTTCTTTTTCCCAACTTCTCCCTGATCTTCTCCTTCCTGATCTCTCCTCTAATCTCATATTGTTACCGCTGTTGACCGGTGATGAGTCCTTGCTTCCCCAATGTCGAAGAATAACACCAAAGAAGCACGCCGAGGCAAGGTCAGAGTGGAAATTAGAAGTTTATTAAAGGACAGCAGAAAAGACTTCTCCCGGAGGAAGAAGGGGACCCAAGAGGTGGAATCCGTGGAAGTGCGGTTGTCTCCCCTTTTTATGGTTTTGGTGATAGAATGGGGGGAAGGGTTGGAACTCTGGTAATCTGGGCAGGAAGGACTTCATTAACACTTCTTTGGGATGGGCTATCTCCCAATCTGTTGGGGGCTGTTTCCTGGGTTCCATTAACATTCCTTTGGGGTGGACTTTGGCCTAGGGCCTTTCTATTCCACGAGTTGTCCTGTGTTTCCTGGAATCATTCTCAGCATGGCCTCCATTTTAGATCTTACTCGATATTAGACCCGATTTACGTAACTACACTGACTACCTAATTTTAAATCTGGCTTCAATATTCTCTGAATCACCTCTTTAATCCCCCCCCCACACACACACACATACACACACAGCCCCGTTCCTTCTGATGGGCAGAATTGCAGTCTTGGGACAGGAGTCCCTGCATTTCTCCTTTGCTAACAAAGCAATAAACTTTCTTTTTTTCCCTTTTTCTCAAAACTGTGTCCTTGTTATTGGATTGGCATCGAGGACAAGGACTGAGCTTTTGGAAACACTGTTACAAGTAAAGTTTACAAAACCTGGCCCAGAAAGCAAAGATTTTGCATTTTTTTTTTTTTTGGTACCACTGATTGAACTCAGGGGCACTTGACCACTGAGTCACATCCCCAGCCCTATTTTTGCATTTTATTTAGAGACAGGGTCTCACTGAGTGGCTTAGTGCCTGGCCCTTGTTGGAGGCTGGCTTTGAATTCATGATCCTCCTGTCTCAGCCTCCCACCATGCCTGGCTAGATTTTGCATTTTATTAAGACAAGCTCTCAGGTTTTATGATTTGCTATGTTTTTGATTACTTTGGAAAACTAATTTTTAAGTCTTCTATTAAATTTTACCAGACCTTGCCCACTCAGGAACACCCTGAATCCTTTAAAAAAACTCTACAAAGTCTTTTTGACTTCATTATCTAAAATAAATTAATAAAAAAAAAAACAACAACAGTACAACCAGGTATTTAAAATCTCAGGGACGTTCTTTTCACTGGGGGTTGAAGACCCAACCTTTGTGCACATCATTTCCAGCCTCTAGGATGGAGAGAGAAGTAATCTTGCATATTTGGGATGTTTCAGGGACCCTGAGAGATTTCTTGCCTCCCTGGCTTCAGGAGCACTGGACTACCTGTAGGCAAGCCCTGTGGGACAAGCCAGTGTGGCCTTATAAGCACTGTTTTTCTTGTCTTCTCAAGACACAAAGCAAGGTTTGAAGCACACAACTCAAAAGATTGTGGCAATACAGCTTTTATCCCGAGACCTCATCCCTTGGGTGCATGTTAACTAACCAAAATTATTTTAAGGCAGAAAATTAAAGTAACTGATTTTTTTCTGCAATACAGCTTGGTCCACAGTAAGTTGAGTGGCAAAACATGACCTCAAAATGAGGCCTTAAACTCCAATTAAAAAACTTTTAAGTTTGGCCTTTGGGGTTTTCAACAGGGACAAGACTGAAGAAATCAGGGGCTGGGGTTGTGGCTCAGTGGTAGGATGCTCGCCTAGCATGCATGAGGCACTGGGTTCAATCCTCAGAACCACATAAATGTAAAGATATTGTGTCCACCTAAAACTAAACAATAAATATATATAAAGATTGAAGAAATCAAACAAAAAAGTCCAGAGTGACAAAGACAGTTTGAGGAAAAGCCCAATCATTTGCCCTCGTGTTGGGCAACAGACCACTGCCCCCTTGGATATACCCAGAGGTGCCACATGGAAAAGTAGCCTTGAGGCTACTCCTGCTGATAGGGTTCAGATCTGCTGTAGAGATCCTGAACACAGGAGTCAAAGGCCCAAAATGGGGGTTACCCACACCTGTTTATGTCCCTCTACAAAGAGGAAATCACTAGCAAGAGATTGCCCTTCCCCCTGAAAGCAAGAGGGGTCATCTGTTCTAGTTACGGATGTCCTAGAAGACTGAAGATGTCCACGTCTCTTAAAAGTGCTTGTGATCTACTGGGCATCACCTCAGGAGAGCCTCAGGTGACGCTAGCGGAGGGAAAGACACTTGCTTTGCGATAGGGGCTCCGTTCTCTGGCTTGTCTGAGCCTCCTAGCGCTGTGGCTGGTACTGAAGGACCCCAGGCGAGACGGTGCCTCAGACGGCGGCCTTGGTCAGTGCCTGACTTGAGTGCTCCCCTTTTATGAGCAGGGGCCTTGTGGAGGGGATGGACGGGCTGTGTGTCCATGCACTCCTGATTTAATTCGACTTCTTATTGACAAGAGTAACGGATGGACAGTTTGTGCGTTGTGGTCGTGCTGGGCAGAAAAGCGTGGTGCCGTCCACCGCACCAGGCTGCGGCTTTACCGGACAGAGGACTCGCAGCGCGCCGCCCGCTCCCCAACACTGCGGCGGCCAGCAGCCCGTCTGGCCCACTGCGGCCACGCCCTGCTGCCCTGTGCCCGCCCACGCTGGCCTTCCCCGGGGCCGACCAGTCAGTGCCCCCAGCGCGGTCTCCCGGCAGGCCGCGCGCGGGGCGT
>NW_027521710.1:0-58617 GCF_052094955.1 Ictidomys tridecemlineatus
AGTTGCCTAAAATCTCAGCAAACACTTTTTCACCCAATCTTGATGAATCTTTCAGGTAATGATCAGTACACCAATCCTACTTGGCTCGCCAAATTTCGTTCTTCTAGGTGAAACCGTTCGTTGGCAGTAACCGGTTTCATTTTGAGGTTTCACTCTGTTTTCTCCTATAGGGATACATGTATTTGGAACTCTAAATCAAACACGGTTTGTGCTAGCTCTTTGAAACTTGACACCATAAAGCAGTTTCAAGTTCTATCTCTATGGTTTGTTTGCTGTTGATGTAGCCCTAAGCAGAGACTGGCGAGAATCACTTTCATGGAAAGGGCCTGCCAAGCTTCCAAAAAACTACGAGTTGCCTGAAATCTCAGCACACACTTTTTCACCCAATCTTGATGAAACTTTCAGGTAATGATCAGTACACCAATCCCACTTGGCTCGCCAAATTTCGTTCTTCTAGGTGAAACCGTTCGTTGGCAGTAACCGGTTTCATTTGGAGGTTTCACTCTGTTTTCTCCTATAGGGATACATGTATTTGGAACTCTAAATCAAACACGGTTTGTGCTAGCTCTTTGAAACTTGACACCATAAAGCAGTTTCAAGTTCTTTCTCTATGGTTTGTTTGCTGTTGATGTAGCCCTAAGCAGAGACTGGCTAGAATCACTTTCATGGAAAGGGCCTGCCAAGCTTCCAAACAACTACAAGTTGCCTGAAATCTCAGCACACACTTTTTCACCCAATCTTGATGAAACATTCAGGTAATGATCAGTACACCAATCCCACTTGGCTCGCCAAATTTCGTTCTTCTCGGTGAAACCATTCGTTGGCAGTAACCGGTTTCATTTGGAGGTTTCACTCTGTTTTCTCCTATACGGATACATGTAATTGGAACTCTAAATCAAACACGGTTTGTGCTAGCTCTTTGAAACTTGACACCATAAAGCAGTTTCAAGTTCTATCTCTATGGTTTGTTTGCTGTTGATGTAGCCCTAAGAAGAGACTGGCGAGAATCACTTTCATGGAAAGGGCCTGCCAAGCTTCCAAAAAACTACGAGTTGCCTAAAATCTCAGCAAACACTTTTTCACCCAATCTTGATGAATCTTTCAGGTAATGATCAGTACACCAATCCCACTTGGCTCGACAAATCTCGTTCTTCTAGGTGAAACCGTTCGTTGGCAGTAATCGGTTTCATTTTGAGGTTTCACTCTGTTTTCTCCTATAGGGATACATGTATTTGGAACTCTAAATCAAACACGGTTTGTGCTAGCTCTTTGAAACTTGACACCATAAAGCAGTTTCAAGTTCTATCTCTATGGTTTGTTTGTTGTTGATGTAGCCCTAAGCAGAGACTGGCGAAAATCACTTTCATGGAAAGGGCCTGCCAAGCTTCCAAAAAACTACGAGTTGCCTGAAATCTCAGCACACACTTTTTCACCCAATCTTGATGAAACTTTCAGGTAATGATCAGTACACCAATCCCACTTGGCTAGCCAAATTTCGTTCTTCTAGGTGAAACCTTTCGTTGGCAGTAACCGGTTTCATTTTGAGGTTTCACTCTGTTTTCTCCTATAGGGATACATGTATTTGGAACTCTAAATCAAACACGGTTTGTGCTAGCTCTTTGAAACTTGACACCATAAAGCAGTTTCAAGTTCTATCTCTATGGTTTGTTTGCTGTTGATGTAGCCCTAAGCAGAGACTGGCGAGAATCACTTTCATGGAAAGGGCCTGCCAAGCTTCCAAAAAACTACGAGTTGCCTCAAATCTCAGCACACACTTTTTCACCCAATCTTGATGAAACTTTCAGGTAATGATCAGTACACCAATCCCACTTGGCTCACAAACTTTCCTTCTTCTAGGTGAAACCGTTCGTTGGTAGTAACCGGTTTCATTTGGAGGTTTCACTCTGTTTTCTCCTATGGGGATACATGTATTTGGAACTCTAAATCAAACACGGTTTGTGCTAGCTCTTTGAAACTTGACACCATAAAGCAGTTTCAAGTTCTATCTCTATGGTTTGTTTGCTGTTGATGTAGCCCTAAGCAGAGACTGGCCAGAATCACTTTCATGGAAAGGGCCTGCCAAGCTTCCAAAAAACTACGAGTTGCCTGAAATCTCAGCACACACTTTTTCACCCAATCTTGATGAAACTTTCAGGTAATGATCAGTACACCAATCCCACTTGGCTCGCAAAATTTCCTTCTTCTAGGTGAAACCGTTCGTTGGCAGTAACCGCTTTCATTTTGAGGTTTCACTCTGTTTACTCCTATAGGGATACATGTATTTGGAACTCTAAATCAAACACGGTTTGTGCTAGCTCTTTGAAACTTGACACCATAAAGCAGTTTCAAGTTCTATCTCTATGGTTTGTTTGCTGTTGATGTAGCCCTAAGCAGAGACTGGCGAAAATCACTTTCATGGAAAGGGCCTGCCAAGCTTCCAAAAAACTACGAGTTGCCTGAAATCTCAGCACACACTTTTTCACCCAATCTTGATGAAACTTTCAGGTAATGATCAGTACACCAATCCCACTTGGCTCGCCAAATCTCGTTCTTCTAGGTGAAACCGTTCCTTGGCAGGAACCGGTTTCATTTTGAGGTTTCACTCTGTTTTCTCCTATAGGGATACATGTATTTGGAACTCTAAATCAAACACGGTTTGGGCTAGCTCTGTGAAACTTGACACCATAAAGCAGTTTCAAGTTCTATCTCTATGGTTTGTTTGCTGTTTATGTAGCCCTAAGCAGAGACTGGCGAGAATCACTTTCATGGAAAGGGCCTGCCAAGCTTCCAAACAACTACGAGTTGCCTGAAATCTCAGCACACACTTTTTCACCCAATCTTGATGAATCTTTCAGGTAATGATCAGTACACCAATCCCACTTGGCTCGCCAAATTTTGTTCTTCTAGGTGAAACCGTTCGTTGGCAGTAACCGGTTTCATTTGGAGGTTTCACTCTGTTTTCTCCTATAGGGATACATGTATTTGGAACTCTAAATCAAACACGATTTGTGCTAGCTCTTTGAAACTTGACACCATAAAGCAGTTTCAAGTTCTATCTCTATGGTTTGTTTGCTGTTGATGTAGCCCTAAGCAGAGACTGGCGAGAATCACTTTCATGGAAAGGGCCTGCCAAGCTTCCAAAAAACTACGAGTTGCCTGAAATCTCAGCACACACTTTTTCACCCAATCTTGATGAAACTTTCAGGTAATGATCAGTACACCAATCCCACTTGGCTCGCCAAATTTCGTTCTTCTCGGTGAAACCGTTCGTTGGCAGTAACCGGTTTCATTTTGAGGTTTCACTCTGTTTTCTCCTATAGGGATACATGTATTTGGAACTCTAAATCAAACACGGTTTGGGCTAGCTCTGTGAAACTTGACACCATAAAGCAGTTTCAAGTTCTATCTCTATGGTTTGTTTGCTGTTGAAGTAGCCCTAAGCAGAGACTGGCGAGAATCACTTTCATGGAAAGGGCCTGCCAAGCTTCCAAACAACTACGAGTTTCCTGAAATCTCAGCACACACTTTTTCACCCAATCTTGATTAATCTTTCAGGTAATGATCAGTACACCAATCCCACTTGGCTCGCCAAATTTCGTTCTTCTCGGTGAAACCGTTCGTTGGCAGTAACCGGTTTTATTTTGAGGTTTCACTCTGTTTTCTCCTATAGGGATACATGTGTTTGGAACTCTAAATCAAACACGGTGTGTGCTAGCTCTTTGAAACTTGACACCATAAAGCAGTTTCAAGTTCTATCTCTATGGTTTGTTTGCTGTTGATGTAGCCCTATGAAGAGACTGGCGAGAATCACTTTCATGGAAAGGGCCTGCCAAGCTTCCAAAAATCTACGAGTTGCCTGAAATCTCAGCACACACTTTTTCACCCAATCTTGATGAAACTTTCAGGTAATGATCAGTACACCAATCCCACTTGGCTCGCCAAATGTCGTTCTTCTAGGTGAAACCGTTCGTTGGCAGTAACCGGTTTCATTTTGAGGTTTCACTCTGTTTTCTCCTATAGGGATACATGTATTTGGAACTCTAAATCAAACACGGTTTGTGCTAGCTCTTTGAAACTTGACACCATAAAGCAGTTTCAAGTTCTATCTCTATGGTTTGTTTGCTGTTGATGTAGCCCTATGAAGAGACTGGCGAGAATCACTTTCATGGAAAGGGCCTGCCAAGCTTCCAAAAAACTACGAGTTGCCTAAAATCTCAGCAACTTTTTCACCCAATCTTGATGAAACTTTCAGGTAATGATCAGTACACCAATCCCACTTGGCTCGACAAATCTCGTTCTTCTAGGTGAAACCGTTCGTTGGCAGTAATCGGTTTCATTTTGAGGTTTCACTCTGTTTTCTCCTATAGGGATACATGTATTTGGAACTCTAAATCAAACACGGTTTGTGCTAGCTCTTTGAAACTTGACACCATAAAGCAGTTTCAAGTTCTATCTCTATGGTTTGTTTGTTGTTGATGTAGCCCTAAGCAGAGACTGGCGAGAATCACTTTCATGGAAAGGGCCTGCCAAGCTTCCAAAAAACTACGAGTTGTCTGAAATCTCAGCACACACTTTTTCACCCAATCTTGATGAAACTTTCAGGTAATGATCAGTACACCAATCCCACTTGGCTCGCCAAATTTCGTTCTTCTAGGTGAAACCGTTCGTTGGCAGTAACCGGTTTCATTTTGAGGTTTCACTCTGTTTTCTCCTATAGGGATACATGTGTTTGGAACTCTAAATCAAACACGGTTTGTGCTAGCTCTTTGAAACTTGACACCATAAAGCAGTTTCAAGTTCTATCTCTATGGTTTGTTTGCTGTTGATGTAGCCCTAAGCAGAGACTGGCGAGAATCACTTTCATGGAACGGGCCTGCCAAGCTTCCAAAAAACTACGAGTTGCCTGAAATCTCAGCACACACTTTTTCACCCAATCTTGATGAAACTTTCAGGTAATGATCAGTACACCAATCCCACTTGGCTCGCCAAATTTCGTTCTTCTAGGTGAAACCGTTCGTTGGCAGTAACCGGTTTCATTTTGAGGTTTCACTCTGTTTTCTCCTATAGGGATACATGTATTTGGAACTCTAAATCAAACACGGTTTGTGCTAGCTCTTTGAAACTTGACACCATAAAGCAGTTTCAAGTTCTATCTCTATGGTTTGTTTGCTGTTGATGTAGCCCTAAGCAGAGACTGGCGAGAATCACTTTCATGGAAAGGGCCTGCCAAGCTTCCAAAAAACTACGAGTTGCCTGAAATCTCAGCACACACTTTTTCACCCAATCTTGATGAAACTTTCAGGTAATGATCAGTACACCAATCCCACTTGGCTCGCCAAATTTCGTTCTTCTAGGTGAAACCTTTCGTTGTCAGTAACCGGTTTCATTTTGAGGTTTCACTCTGTTTTCTCCTATAGGATTACATGTGTTTGGAACTCTAAATCAAACACGGTTTGTGCTAGCTCTTTGAAACTTGACACCATAAAGCAGTTTCAAGTTCTATCTCTATGGTTTGTTTGCTGTTGATGTAGCCCTAAGCAGAGACTGGCGAGAATCACTTTCATAGAAAGGGCCTGCCAAGCTTCCAAAAAACTACGAGTTGCCTGAAATCTCAGCACACACTTTTTCACCCAATCTTGATGAAACTTTCAGGTAATGATCAGTACACCAATCCCACTTGGCTCGCCAAATTTCGTTCTTCTAGGTGAAACCGTTCGTTGGCAGTAACCGGTTTCATTTTGAGGTTTCACTCTCTTTTCTCCTATAGGGATACATGTATTTGGAACTCTAAATCAAACACGGTTTGTGCTAGCTCTTTGAAACTTGACACCATAAAGCAGTTTCAAGTTCTATCTCTATGGTTTGTTTGCTGTTGATGTAGCCCTAAGCAGAGACTGGCGAGAATCACTTTCATGGAAAGGGCCTGCCAAGCTTCCAAAAAACTACGAGTTGCCTGAAATCTCAGCACACACTTTTTCACCCAATCTTGATGAAACTTTCAGATAATGATCAGTACACCAATCCCACTTGGCTCGCCAAATTTCGTTCTTCTAGGTGAAACCGTTCGTTGGCAGTAACCGGTTTCATTTTGAAGTTTCACTCTGTTTTCTCCTATAGGGATACATGTATTTGGAACTCTAAATCAAACACGGTTTGTGCTAGCTCTTTGAAACTTGACACCATAAAGCAGTTTCAAGTTCTATCTCTATGGTTTGTTTGCTGTTGATGTAGCCCTAAGCAGAGACTGGCGAGAATCACTTTCATGGAAAGGGCCTGCCAAGCTTCCAAACAACTACGAGTTTCCTGAAATCTCAGCACACACTTTTTCACCCAATCTTGATTAATCTTTCAGGTAATGATCAGTACACCCATCCCACTTGGCTCGCCAAATTTCGTTCTTCTCGGTGAAACCTTTCGTTGTCAGTAACCGGTTTCATTTTGAGGTTTCACTCTGTTTTCTCCTATAGGATTACATGTGTTTGGAACTCTAAATCAAACACGGTTTGTGCTAGCTCTTTGAAACTTGACACCATAAAGCAGTTTCAAGTTCTATCTCTATGGTTTGTTTGCTGTTGATGTAGCCCTAAGCAGAGACTGGCGAGAATCACTTTCATAGAAAGGGCCTGCCAAGCTTCCAAAAAACTACGAGTTGCCTGAAATCTCAGCACACACTTTTTCACCCAATCTTGATGAAACTTTCAGGTAATGATCAGTACACCAATCCCACTTGGCTCGCCAAATTTCGATCTTCTAGGTGAAACCGTTCGTTGGCAGTAACCGGTTTCATTTTGAGGTTTCACTCTCTTTTCTCCTATAGGGATACATGTATTTGGAACTCTAAATCAAACACGGTTTGTGCTAGCTCTTTGAAACTTGACACCATAAAGCAGTTTCAAGTTCTATCTCTATGGTTTGTTTGCTGTTGATGTAGCCCTAAGCAGAGACTGGCGAGAATCACTTTCATGGAAAGGGCCTGCCAAGCTTCCAAAAAACTACGAGTTGCCTGAAATCTCAGCACACACTTTTTCACCCAATCTTGATGAAACTTTCAGATAATGATCAGTACACCAATCCCACTTGGCTCGCCAAATTTCGTTCTTCTAGGTGAAACCGTTCGTTGGCAGTAACCGGTTTCATTTTGAAGTTTCACTCTGTTTTCTCCTATAGGGATACATGTATTTGGAACTCTAAATCAAACACGGTTTGTGCTAGCTCTTTGAAACTTGACACCATAAAGCAGTTTCAAGTTCTATCTCTATGGTTTGTTTGCTGTTGATGTAGCCCTAAGCAGAGACTGGCTAGAATCACTTTCATGGAAAGGGCCTGCCAAGCTTCCAAAAAACTACAAATTGCCTGAAATCTTAGCACACACTTTTTCACCCAATCTTGATGAAACATTCAGGTAATGATCAGTACACCAATCCCACTTGGCTCGCCAAATTTCGTTCTTCTCGGTGAAACCATTCGTTGGCAGTAACCGGTTTCATTTTGAGGTTTCACTCTGGTTTCTCCTATAGGGATACATGTATTTGGAACTCTAAATCAAACACGGTTTGTGCTAGCTCTTTGAAACTTGACACCATAAAGCAGTTTCAAGTTCTATCTCCATGGTTTGTTTGCTGTTGATGTAGCCCTAAGAAGAGACTGGCGAGAATCACTTTCATGGAAAGGGCCTGCCAAGCTTCCAAAAAACTACGAGTTGCCTAAAATCTCAGCAAACACTTTTTCACCCAATCTTGATGAAACTTTCAGGTAATGATCAGTACACCAATCCCACTTGGCTCGACAAATCTCGTTCTTCTAGGTGAATCCGTTCGTTTTCAGTAACCGGTTTCATTTTGAGGTTTCACTCTGTTTTCTCCTATAGGGATACATGTATTTGGAACTCTAAATCAAACACGGTTTGTGCTAGCTCTTTGAAACTTGACACCATAAAGCAGTTTCAAGTTCTATCTCTATGGTTTGTTTGTTGTTGATGTAGCCCTAAGCAGAGACTGGCGAGAATCACTTTCATGGAAAGGGCCTGCCAAGCTTCCAAAAAACTACGAGTTGCCTGAAATCTCAGCACACACTTTTTCACCCAATCTTGATGAAACTTTCAGGTAATGATCAGTACACCAATCCCACTTGGCTAGCCAAATTTCGTTCTTCTAGGTGAAACCTCTCGTTGGCAGTAACCGGTTTCATTTTGAGGTTTCACTCTGTTTTCTCCTATAGGGATACATGTATTTGGAACTCTAAATCAAACACGGTTTGTGCTAGCTCTTTGAAACTTGACACCATAAAGCAGTTTCAAGTTCTATCTCTATGGTTTGTTTGCTGTTGATGTAGCCCTAAGCAGAGACTGGCGAGAATCACTTTCATGGAAAGGGCCTGCCAAGCTTCCAAAAAACTACGAGTTGCCTGAAATCTCAGCACACACTTTTTCACCCAATCTTGATGAAACTTTCAGGTAATGATCAGTACACCAATCCCACTTGGCTCGCCAAATTTCGTTCTTCTAGGTGAAACCTTTCGTTGTCAGTAACCGGTTTCATTTGGAGGTTTCACTGTGTTTTCTCCTATAGGAATACATGTGTTTGGAACTCTAAATCAAACACGGTTTGTGCTAGCTCTTTGAAACTTGACACCATAAAGCAGTTTCAAGTTCTATCTCTATGGTTTGTTTGCTGTTGATGTAGCCCTAAGCAGAGACTGGCGAGAATCACTTTCATGGAAAGGGCCTGCCAAGCTTCCAAAAAACTACGAGTTGCCTGAAATCTCAGCACACACTTTTTAACCCAATCTTGATGAAACTTTCAGGTAATGATCAGTACACCAGTCCCACTTGGCTCGCCAAATGTCGTTCTTCTAGGTGAAACCGTTCGTTGGCAGTAACCGGTTACATTTGGAGGTTTCACTCTGTTTTCTCCTATAGGGATACATGTAATTGGAACTCTAAATCAAACACGGTTTGTGCTAGCTCTTTGAAACTTGACACCATAAAGCAGTTTCAAGTTCTATCTCTATGGTTTATTTGCTGTTGATGTAGCCCTAAGCAGAGACTGGCGAGAATCACTTTCATGGAAAGGGCCTGCCAAGCTTCCAAAATCTACGAGTTGCCTGAAATCTCAGCACACACTTTTTCACCCAATCTTGATGAAACTTTCAGGTAATGATCAGTACACCAATCCCACTTGGCTCGCCAAATTTCGTTCTTCTAGGTGAAACCGTTTGTTGGCAGTAACCGGTTTCATTTTGAGGTTTCACTCTGTTTTCTCCTATAGGGATACATGTGTTTGGAACTCTAAATCAAACACGGTTTGTGCTAGCTCTTTGAAACTTGACACCATAAAGCAGTTTCAAGTTCTATCTCTATGGTTTGTTTGCTGTTGATGTAGCCCTAAGCAGAGACTGGCGAGAATCACTTTCATGGAACGGGCCTGCCAAGCTTCCAAAAAACTACGAGTTGCCTGAAATCTCAGCACACACTTTTTCACCCAATCTTGATGAAACTTTCAGGTAATGATCAGTACACCAATCCCACTTGGCTCGCCAAATTTCGTTCTTCTAGGTGAAACCGTTCGTTGGCAGTAACCGGTTTCATTTTGAGGTTTCACTCTGTTTTCTCCTATAGGGATACATGTATTTGGAACTCTAAATCAAACACGGTTTGTGCTAGCTCTTTGAAACTTGACACCATAAAGCAGTTTCAAGTTCTATCTCTATGGTTTGTTTGATGTTGATGTAGCCCTAAGCAGAGACTGGCGAGAATCACTTTCATGGAAAGGGCCTGCCAAGCTTCCAAAAAACTACGAGTTGCCTGAAATCTCAGCACACACTTTTTCACCCAATCTTGATGAAACTTTCAGGTAATGATCAGTACACCAATCCCACTTGGCTCGCCAAATTTCGTTCTTCTAGGTGAAACCGTTCGTTGTCAGTAACCGGTTTCATTTTGAGGTTTCACTCTGTTTTCTCCTATAGGATTACATGTGTTTGGAACTCTAAATCAAACACGGTTTGTGCTAGCTCTTTGAAACTTGACACCATAAAGCAGTTTCAAGTTCTATCTCTATGGTTTGTTTGCTGTTGATGTAGCCCTAAGCAGAGACTGGCGAGAATCACTTTCATAGAAAGGGCCTGCCAAGCTTCCAAAAAACTACGAGTTGCCTGAAATCTCAGCACACACTTTTTCACCCAATCTTGATGAAACTTTCAGGTAATGATCAGTACACCAATCCCACTTGGCTCGCCAAATTTCGTTCTTCTAGGTGAAACCGTTCGTTGGCAGTAACCGGTTTCATTTTGAGGTTTCACTCTCTTTTCTCCTATAGGGATACATGTATTTGGAACTCTAAATCAAACACGGTTTGTGCTAGCTCTTTGAAACTTGACACCATAAAGCAGTTTCAAGTTCTATCTCTATGGTTTGTTTGCTGTTGATGTAGCCCTAAGCAGAGACTGGCGAGAATCACTTTCATGGAAAGGGCCTGCCAAGCTTCCAAAAAACTACGAGTTGCCTGAAATCTCAGCACACACTTTTTCACCCAATCTTGATGAAACTTTCAGGTAATGATAAGTACACCAATCCCACTTGGCTCACCAAATATGTTCTTCTAGGTGAAACCGTTCATTGGCAGTAACCGGTTTCATTTGGAGTTTTCACTCTGTTTTCTCCTATAGGGATACATGTATTTGGAACTCTAAATCAAACACGGTTTGTGCTAGCTCTTTGAAACTTGACACCATAAAGCAGTTTCAAGTTCTATCTCTATGGTTTGCTTGCTGTTGATGTAGCCCTAAGCAGAGACTGGCGAGAATCACTTTCATGGAAAGGGCCTGCCAAGCTTCCAAAAAACTACGAGTTGCCTGAAATCTCAGCACACACTTTTTCACCCAATCTTGATGAAACTTTCAGGTATTGATCAGTACACCAATCCCACTTGGCTCGCCAAATTTCGTTCTTCTAGGTGAAACCGATCGTTGGCAGTAACCGGTTTCATTTTGAGGTTTCACTCCGTTTTCTCCTATAGGGATACATGTATTTGGAACTCTAAATCAAACACGGTTTGTGCTAGCTCTTTGAAACTTGACACCATAAAGCAGTTTCAAGTTCTATCTCTATGGTTTGTTTGCTGTTGATGTAGCCCTAAGCAGAGACTGGCGAGAATCACTTTCATGGAAAGGGCCTGCCCAGCTTCCAAAAAACTACGAGTTGCCTGAAATCTCAGCACACACTTTTTCACCCAATCTTGATGAAACTTTCAGGTAATGATCAGTACACCAATCCCACTTGGCTCGCCAAATTTCGTTCTTCTAGGTGAAACCTTTCGTTGGCAGTAACCGGTTTCATTTTGAGGTTTCACTCTGTTTTCTCCTATAGGGATACATGTTTTGGAACTCTAAATCAAACACGGTTTGTGCTAGCTCTTTGAAACTTGACACCATAAAGCAGTTTCAAGTTCTATCTCAATGGTTTGTTTGCTGTTGATGTAGCCCTAAGCAGAGACTGGCGAGAATCACTTTCATGGAAAGGGCCTGCCAAGCTTCCAAAAAACTACGAGTTGCCTGAAATCTCAGCACACACTTTTTCACCCAATCTTGATGAAACTTTCAGGTAATGATCAGTACACCAATCCCACTTGGCTCGCCAAATTTCGTTCTTCTAGGTGAAACCTTTCGTTGTCAGTAACCGGTTTCATTTGGAGGTTTCACTGTGTTTTCTCCTATAGGAATACATTTGTTTGGAACTCTAAATCAAACACGGTTTGTGCTAGCTCTTTGAAACTTGACACCATAAAGCAGTTTCAAGTTCTATCTCTATGGTTTGTTTGCTGTTGATGTAGCCCTAAGCAGAGACTGGTGAGAATCACTTTCATGGAAAGGGCCTGCCAAGCTTCCAAAAACTACGAGTTGCCTGAAATCTCAGCACACACTTTTTAACCCAATCTTGATGAAACTTTCAGGTAATGATCAGTACACCATTCCCACTTGGCTTGCCAAATGTCGTTCTTCTAGGTGAAACCGTTCGTTGGCAGTAACCGGTTACATTTGGAGGTTTCACTCTGTTTTCTCCTATAGGGATACATGTAATTGGAACTCTAAATCAAACACGGTTTGTGCTAGCTCTTTGAAACTTGACACCATAAAGCAGTTTCAAGTTCTATCTCTATGGTTTATTTTTTGTTGATGTAGCCCTAAGCAGAGACTGGCGAGAATCACTTTCATGGAAAGGGCCTGCCAAGCTTCCAAAAAACTACGAGTTGTCTGAAATCTCAGCACACACTTTTTCACCCAATCTTGATGAAACTTTCAGGTAATGATCAGTACACCAATCCCACTTGGCTCGCCAAATTTTGTTCTTCTAGGTGAAACCGTTCGTTGGCAGTAACCGGTTTCATTTTGAGGTTTCACTCTGTTTTCTCCTATAGGGATACATGTGTTTGGAACTCTAAATCAAACACGGTTTGTGATAGCTCTTTGAAACTTGACAACATAAAGCAGTTTCAAGATCTATCTCAATGGTTTGTTTGCTGTTGATGTAGCCCTAAGCAGAGACTGGCGAGAATCACTTTCATGGAAAGGGCCTGCCAAGCTTCCAAAAAACTACGAGTTGCCTGAAATCTCAGCACACACTTTTTCACCCAATCTTGATGAAACTTTCAGGTAATGATCAGTACACCAATCCCACTTGGCTCGCCAAATTTCGTTCTTCTAGGTGAAACCGTTCTTTGGCAGTAACCGGTTTCATTTTGAGGTTTCACTCTGTTTTCTCCTATAGGGATACATGTATTTGGAACTCTAAATCAAACACGGTTTGTGCTAGCTCTTTGAAACTTGACACAATTAAGCAGTTTCAAGTTCTATCTCTATGGTTTGTTTGCTGTTGATGTAGCCCTAAGCAGAGACTCGCGAGAATCCCTTTCATGGAAAGGGCCTGCCAAGCTTCCAAAAAACTACGAGTTGCCTGAAATCTCAGCACACACTTTTTCACCCAATCTTGATGAAACTTTCAGGTAATGATCAGTACACCAATCCCACTTGGCTCGCCAAATTTCGTTCTTCTAGGTGAAACCGTTCGTTGGCAGTAACCGGTTTCATTTGGAGGTTTCACTCTGTTTTCTCCTATAGGGATACATGTATTTGGAACTCTAAATCAAACACGGTTTGTGCTAGCTCTTTGAAACTTGACACCATAAAGCAGTTTCAAGTTCTATCTCTATGGTTTGTTTGCTGTTGATGTAGCCCTAAGCAGAGACTGGCGAGAATCACTTTCATGGAAAGGGCCTGCCAAGCTTCCCAAAAACTACGAGTTGCCTGAAATCTCAGCACACAATTTTTCACCCAATCTTGATGAAACTTTCAGGTAATGATCAGTACACCAATCCCACTTGGCTCGCCAAATCTCGTTCTTCTAGGTGAAACCGTTCGTTGGCAGTAACCGGTTTCATTTTGAGGTTTCACTCTGTTTTCTCCTATAGGGAAACATGTATTTGGAACTCTAAATCAAACACGGTTTGTGCTAGCTCTTTGAAACTTGACACCATAAAGCAGTTTCAAGTTCTATCTCTATGGTTTGTTTGCTGTTGATGTAGCCCTAAGCAGAGACTGGCGAGAATCACTTTCATGGAAAGGGCCTGCCAAGCTTCCAAAAAACTACGAGTTGCCTGAAATCTCAGCACACACTTTTTCACCCAATCTTGATGAAACTTTCAGGTAATGATCAGTACACCAATCCCATTTGGCTCGCCAAATTTCGTTCTTCTAGGTGAAACCGTTCGTTGGCAGTAACCGGTTTCATTTGGAGGTTTCACTCTGTTTTCTCCTATAGGGATACATGTATTTCGAACTCTAAATCAAACAGGTTTTGTGCTAGCTCTTTGAAACTTGACACCGTAAAGCAGTTTCAAGTTCTATCTCTATGGTTTGTTTTCTGTTGATGTAGCCCTAAGCAGAGACTGGCGAGAATCACTTTCATGGAAAGGGCCTGCCAAGCTTCCAAAAAACTACGGGTTGCCTGAAATCTCAGCACACACTTTTTCACCCAATCTTGATGAAACTTTCAGGTAATGATCAGTACACCAATCCCACTTGGCTCGCCAAATTTCGTTCTTCTAGGTGAAACCGTTCGTTGGCAGTAACCGCTTTCATTTTGAGGTTTCACTCTGTTTTCTCCTATAGGGATACATGTATTTGGAACTCTAAATCAAACACGGTTTGTGCTAGCTCTTTGAAACTTGACACCATAAAGCAGTTTCAAGTTCTATATCTATGGTTTGTTTGCTGTTGATGTAGCCCTAAGCAGAGACTGGCGAGAATCACTTTCATGAAAAGGGCCTGCCCAGCTTCCAAAAAACTACGAGTTGCTTGAAATCTCAGCACACACTTTTTCACCCAATCTTGATGAAACTTTCAGGTAATGATCAGTATACCAATCCCACTTGGCTCGCCAAATTTCGTTCATCTAGGTGAAACCGTTCGTTGGCAGTAACCGGTTTCATTTGGAGGTTTCACTCTGTTTTCTCCTATAGGGATACATGTATTTGGAACTCTAAATCAAACACGGTTTGTGCTAGCTCTTTGAAACTTGACACCATAAAGCATTTTCAAGTTCTATCTCTATGGTTTGTTTGCTGTTTATGTAGCCCTAAGCAGAGACTGGCGAGAATCACTTTCATGGAAAGGGCCTGCCAAGCTTCCAAAAAACTACGAGTTGCCTGAAATCTCAGCACACACTTTTTCACCCAATCTTGATGAAACTTTCAGGTAATGATCAGTACACCAATCCCACTTGGCTCGCCAAATTTCGTTCTTCTCGTGAAACCGTTCGTTGGCAGTAACCGGTTTCATTTGGAGGTTTCACTCTGTTTTCTCCTATAGGGATACATGTATTTGGAACTCTAAATCAAACACGGTTTGTGCTAGCTCTTTGAAACTTGACACCATAAAGCAGTTTCAAGTTCTATCTCTATGATTTGTTTGCTGTTGATGTAGCCCTAAGCAGAGACTGGCGAGAATCACTTTCATGGAAAGGGCCTGCCAAGCTTCCAAAAACTACGAGTTGCCTGAAATCTCAGCACACACTTTTTAACCCAATCTTGATGAAACTTTCAGGTAATGATCAGTACACCAATCCCACTTGGCTTGCCAAATGTCGTTCTTCTAGGTGAAACCGTTCGTTGGCAGTAACCGGTTACATTTGGAGGTTTCACTCTGTTTTCTCCTATAGGGATACATGTAATTGGAACTCTAAATCAAACACGGTTTGTGCTAGCTCTTTGAAACTTGACACCATAAAGCAGTTTCAAGTTCTATCTCTATGGTTTATTTTTTGTTGATGTAGCCCTAAGCAGAGACTGGCGAGAATCACTTTCATGGAAAGGGCCTGCCAAGCTTCCAAAAAACTACGAGTTGTCTGAAATCTCAGCACACACTTTTTCACCCAATCTTGATGAAACTTTCAGGTAATGATCATGATCAGTACACCAATCCCCACTTGGCCTCTTGTTCTTCTAGGTGAAACCGTTCGTTGGCAGTAACCGGTTTCATTTTGAGGTTTCACTCTGTTTTCTCCTATAGGGATACATGTGTTTGGAACTCTAAATCAAACACGGTTTGTGCTAGCTCTTAGAAACTTGACACCATAAAGCAGTTTCAAGTTCTATCTCTATGGTTTGTTTGCTGTTGATGTAGCCCTAAGCAGAGACTGGCGAGAATCACTTTCATGGAACGGGCCTGCCAAGCTTCCAAAAAACTACGAGTTGCCTGAAATCTCAGCACACACTTTTTCACCCAATCTTGATGAAACTTTCAGGTAATGATCAGTACACCAATCCCACTTGGCTCGACAAATCTCATTCTTCTAGGTGAAACCGTTCGTTGGCAGTAACCGGTTTCATTTGGAGGTTTCACTCTGTTTTCTCCTATAGGGATACATGTATTTGGAACTCTAAATCAAACACGGTTTGTGCTAGCTCTTTGAAACTTGACACCATAAAGCAGTTTCAAGTTCTATCTCTATGGTTTGTTTGCTGTTGATGTAGCCCTAAGCAGAGACTGGCGAGAATCACTTTCATGGAAAGGGCCTGCCAAGCTTCCAAAAAACTACGAGTTGCCTGAAATCTCAGCACACACTTTTTCACCCAATCTTGATGAAACTTTCAGGTAATGATCAGTACACCAATCCCATTTGGCTCGCCAAATTTCGTTCTTCTAGGTGAAACCGTTCGTTGGCAGTAACCGGTTTCATTTGGAGGTTTCACTCTGTTTTCTCCTATAGGGATACATGTATTTCGAACTCTAAATCAAACAGGTTTTGTGCTAGCTCTTTGAAACTTGACACCGTAAAGCAGTTTCAAGTTCTATCTCTATGGTTTGTTTTCTGTTGATGTAGCCCTAAGCAGAGACTGGCGAGAATCACTTTCATGGAAAGGGCCTGCCAAGCTTCCAAAAAACTACGGGTTGCCTGAAATCTCAGCACACACTTTTTCACCCAATCTTGATGAAACTTTCAGGTAATGATCAGTACACCAATCCCACTTGGCTCGCCAAATTTCGTTCTTCTAGGTGAAACCGTTCGTTGGCAGTAACCGCTTTCATTTTGAGGTTTCACTCTGTTTTCTCCTATAGGGATACATGTATTTGGAACTCTAAATCAAACACGGTTTGTGCTAGCTCTTTGAAACTTGACACCATAAAGCAGTTTCAAGTTCTATATCTATGGTTTGTTTGCTGTTGATGTAGCCCTAAGCAGAGACTGGCGAGAATCACTTTCATGAAAAGGGCCTGCCCAGCTTCCAAAAAACTACGAGTTGCTTGAAATCTCAGCACACACTTTTTCACCCAATCTTGATGAAACTTTCAGGTAATGATCAGTATACCAATCCCACTTGGCTCGCCAAATTTCGTTCATCTAGGTGACACCGTTCGTTGGCAGTAACCGGTTTCATTTGGAGGTTTCACTCTGTTTTCTCCTATAGGGATACATGTATTTGGAACTCTAAATCAAACACGGTTTGTGCTAGCTCTTTGAAACTTGACACCATAAAGCAGTTTCAAGTTCTATCTCTATGGTTTGTTTGCTGTTTATGTAGCCCTAAGCAGAGACTGGCGAGAATCACTTTCATGGAAAGGGCCTGCCAAGCTTCCAAAGAACTACGAGTTGCCTGAAATCTCAGCACACACTTTTTCACCCAATCTTGATGAAACTTTCAGGTAATGATCAGTACACCAATCCCACTTGGCTCGCCAAATTTCGTTCTTCTCGTGAAACTGTTCGTTGGCAGTAACCGGTTTCATTTGGAGGTTTCACTCTGTTTTCTCCTATAGGGATACATGTATTTGGAACTCTAAATCAAACACGGTTTTGTGCTAGCTCTTTGAAACTTGACACCATAAAGCAGTTTCAAGTTCTATCTCTATGATTTGTTTGCTGTTGATGTAGCCCTAAGCAGAGACTGGCGAGAATCACTTTCATGGAAAGGGCCTGCCAAGCTTCCAAAAACTACGAGTTGCCTGAAATCTCAGCACACACTTTTTAACCCAATCTTGATGAAACTTTCAGGTAATGATCAGTACACCAATCCCACTTGGCTTGCCAAATGTCGTTCTTCTAGGTGAAACCGTTCGTTGGCAGTAACCGGTTACATTTGGAGGTTTCACTCTGTTTTCTCCTATAGGGATACATGTATTTGGAACTCTAAATCAAACAAGGTTTGTGCTAGCTCTTTGAAACTTGACACCATAAAGCAGTTTCAAGTTCTATCTCTATGGTTTATTTTTTGTTGATGTAGCCCTAAGCAGAGACTGGCGAGAATCACTTTCATGGAAAGGGCCTGCCAAGCTTCCAAAAAACTACGAGTTGTCTGAAATCTCAGCACACACTTTTTCACCCAATCTTGATGAAACTTTCAGGTAATGATCAGTACACCAATCCCACTTGGCTCGCCAAATTTTGTTCTTCTAGGTGAAACCGTTCGTTGGCAGTAACCGGTTTCATTTTGAGGTTTCACTCTGTTTTCTCCTATAGGGATACATGTGTTTGGAACTCTAAATCAAACACGGTTTGTGCTAGCTCTTAGAAACTTGACACCATAAAGCAGTTTCAAGTTCTATCTCTATGGTTTGTTTGCTGTTGATGTAGCCCTAAGCAGAGACTGGCGAGAATCACTTTCATGGAACGGGCCTGCCAAGCTTCCAAAAAACTACGAGTTGCCTGAAATCTCAGCACACACTTTTTCACCCAATCTTGATGAAACTTTCAGGTAATGATCAGTACACCAATCCCACTTGGCTCGACAAATCTCATTCTTCTAGGTGAAACCGTTCGTTGGCAGTAACCGGTTTCATTTGGAGGTTTCACTCTGTTTTCTCCTATAGGGATACATGTATTTGGAACTCTAAATCAAACACGGTTTGTGCTAGCTCTTTGAAACTTGACACCATAAAGCAGTTTCAAGTTCTATCTCTATGGTTTGTTTGCTGTTGATGTAGCCCTAAGCAGACACTGGCGAGAATCACTTTCATGGAAAGGGCCTGCCAAGCTTCCAAAAAACTACGAGTTGCCTGAAATCTCAGCACACACTTTTTCACCCAATCTTGATGAAACTTTCAGGTAATGATCAGTACACCAATCCCACTTGGCTCGCAAAATTTCCTTCTTCTAGGTGAAACCGTTCGTTGGCAGTAACCGGTTTCATTTGGAGGTTTCACTCTGTTTTCTCCTATAGGGATACATGTATTTGGAACTCTAAATCAAACACGGTTTGTGCTAGCTCTTTGAAACTTGACACCATAAAGCAGTTTCAAGTTCTATCTCTATGGTTTGTTTGCTGTTGATGTAGCCCTAAGCAGAGACTGGCGAGAATCACATTCATGGAAAGGGCCTGCCAAGCTTCCAAAAAACTACGAGTTGCCTGAAATCTCAGCACAAATTTTTTCACCCAATCTTGATGAAACTTTCAGGTAATGATCAGTACACCAATCCCACTTGGCTCGCCAAATTTCGTTCTTCTAGGTGAAACCGTTCGTTGGCAGTAACCGGTTTCATTTTGAGGTTTCACTCTGTTTTCTCCTATAGGGATACATGTATTTGGAACTCTACATCAAACACGGTTTGTGCTAGCTCTTTGAAACTTGACACCATAAAGCAGTTTCAAGTTCTATCTCTATGGTTTGTTTGCTGTTGATGTAGCCCTAAGCAGAGACTGGCGAGAATCCCTTTCATGGAAAGGGCCTGCCAAGCTTCCAAAAAACTACGAGTTGCCTGAAATCTCAGCACACACTTTTTCACCCAATCTTGATGAAACTTTCAGGTAATGATCAGTACACCAATCCCACTTGGCTCGCCAAATTTCGTTCTTCTAGGTGAAACCGTTCGTTGGCAGTAACCGGTTTCATTTGGAGGTTTCACTCTGTTTTCTCCTATAGGGATACATGTATTTGGAACTCTAAATCAAACACGGTTTGTGCTAGCTCTTTGAAACTTGACAACATAAAGCAGTTTCAAGATCTATCTCAATGGTTTGTTTGCTGTTGATGTAGCCCTAAGCAGAGACTGGCGAGAATCACTTTCATGGAAAGGGCCTGCCAAGCTTCCAAAAAACTACGAGTTGCCTGAAATCTCAGCACACATTTTTTCACCCAATCTTGATGAAACTTTCAGGTAATGATCAGTACACCAATCCCACTTGGCTCGCCAAATTTCGTTCTTCTAGGTGAAACCGTTCTTTGGCAGTAACCGGTTTCATTTTGAGGTTTCACTCTGTTTTCTCCTATAGGGATACATGTATTTGGAACTCTAAATCAAACACGGTTGTGCTAGCTCTTTGAAACTTGACACAATTAAGCAGTTTCAAGTTCTATCTCTATGGTTTGTTTGCTGTTGATGTAGCCCTAAGCAGAGACTCGCGAGAATCCCTTTCATGGAAAGGGCCTGCCAAGCTTCCAAAAAACTACGAGTTGCCTGAAAATCTCAGCACACACTTTTTCACCCAATCTTGATGAAACTTTCAGGTAATGATCAGTACACCAATCCCACTTGGCTCGCCAAATTTCGTTCTTCTAGGTGAAACCGTTCGTTGGCAGTAACCGGTTTCATTTTGAGGTTTCACTCTGTTTTCTCCTATAGGGATACATGTATTTGGAACTCTACATCAAACACGGTTTGTGCTAGCTCTTTGAAACTTGACACCATAAAGCAGTTTCAAGTTCTATCTCTATGGTTTGTTTGCTGTTGATGTAGCCCTAAGCAGAGACTGGCGAGAATCACTGTCATGGAAAGGGCCTGCCAAGCTTCCAAAAAACTACGAGTTGCCTGAAATCTCAGCACACACTTTTTCACCCAATCTTGATGAAACTTTCAGGTAATGATCAGTACACCAATCCCACTTGGCTCGCCAAATTTCGTTCTTCTAGGTGAAACCGTTCGTTGGCAGTAACCGGTTTCATTTGGAGGTTTCACTCTGTTTTCTCCTATAGGGATACATGTATTTGGAACTCTAAATCAAACACGGTTTGTGCTAGCTCTTTGAAACTTGACAACATAAAGCAGTTTCAAGATCTATCTCAATGGTTTGTTTGCTGTTGATGTAGCCCTAAGCAGAGACTGGCGAGAATCACTTTCATGGAAAGGGCCTGCCAAGCTTCCAAAAAACTACGAGTTGCCTGAAATCTCAGCACACACTTTTTCACCCAATCTTGATGAAACTTTCAGGTAATGATCAGTACACCAATCCCACTTGGCTCGCCAAATTTCGTTCTTCTAGGTTAAACCGTTCTTTGGCAGTAACCGGTTTCATTTTGAGGTTTCACTCTGTTTTCTCCTATAGGGATACATGTATTTGGAACTCTAAATCAAACACGGTTTGTGCTAGCTCTTTGAAACTTGACACAATGAAGCAGTTTCAAGTTCTATCTCTATGGTTTGTTTGCTGTTGATGTAGCCCTAAGCAGAGACTCGCGAGAATCCCTTTCATGGAAAGGGCCTGCCAAGCTTCCAAAAAACTACGAGTTGCCTGAAATCTCAGCACACACTTTTTCACCCAATCTTGATGAAACTTTCAGGTAATGATCAGTACACCAATCCCACTTGGCTCGCCAAATTTCGTTCTTCTAGGTGAAACCGTTCGTTGGCAGTAACAGGTTTCATTTGGAGGTTTCACTCTGTTTTCTCCTATAGGGATACATGTATTTGGAACTCTAAATCAAACACGGTTTGTGCTAGCTCTTTGAAACTTGACACCATAAAGCAGTTTCAAGTTCTATCTCTATGGTTTGTTTGCTGTTGATGTAGCCCTAAGCAGAGACTGGCCAGAATCACTTTCATGGAAAGGGCCTGCCAAGCTTCCAAAAAACTACGAGTTGCCGGAAATCTCAGCACACACATTTTCACCCAATCTTGATGAAACTTTCAGGTAATGATCAGTACACCAATCCCACTTTGCTCGCCAAATTTCGTTCTTCTAGGTGAAACCGTTCGTTGGCAGTAACCGGTTTCATTTGGAGGTTTCAATCTGTTTTCTCGTATAGGGATACATGTATTTGGAACTCTAAATCAAACACGGTTTGTGCTAGCTCTTTGAAACTTGACACCATAAAGCAGTTTCAAGTTCTATCTCTATGGTTTGTTTGCTGTTGATGTAGCCCTAAGCAGAGATTGGCGAGAATCACTTTCATGGAAAGGGCCTGCCAAGCTTCCAAACAACTACGAGTTGCCTGAAATCTCAGCACACACTTTTTCACCCAATCTTGATGAAACTTTCAGGTAATGATCAGTACACCATTCCCACTTGGCTCGCCAAATTTCGTTCTTCTAGGTGAAACCGTTAGTTGGCAGTAACCAGTTTCATTTTGAGGTTTCACTCTGTTTTCTCCTATAGGGATACATGTATTTGGAACTCTAAATCAAACACGGTTTGTGCTAGCTCTTTGAAACTTGACACCATAAAGCAGTTTCAAGTTCTATCTCTATGGTTTGTTTGCTGTTGATGTAGCCCTATGCAGAGACTGGCGAGAATCACTTTCATGGAAAGGGCCTGCCAAGCTTCCAAAAAACTACGAGTTGCCTGAAATCTCAGCACACACTTTTTCACCCAATCTTGATGAAACTTTCAGGTAATGATCAGTACACCAATCCCACTTGGCTCGCCAAATTTCGTTCTTCTAGGTGAAACCGTTCGTTGGCAGTAACCGGTTTCATTTGGAGGTTTCACTCTGTTTTCTCCTATAGGGATACATGTATTTGGAACTCTAAATCAAACACGGTTTGTGCTAGCTTTTTGAAACTTGACACCATAAAGCAGTTTCATATTCTATCTCTATGGTTTGTTTGCTGTTGATGTAGCCCTAAGCAGAGACTGGCGAGAATCACTTTCATGGAAAGGGCCTGTTACGCTTCCAAAAAACTACGAGTTGCCTGAAATCTCAGCACACACTTTTTCACCCAATCTTGATGATACTTTCAGGTAATGGTCAGTATACCAATCTCACTTGGCTCGCCAAATTTCGTTCTTCTAGGTGAAACCGTTCGTTGGTAGTAACCGGTTTCATTTGGAGGTTTCACTCTGTTTTCTCCTATGGGGATACATGTATTTGGAACTCTAAATCAAACAAGGTTTGTGCTAGCTCTTTGAAACTTGACACCATAAAGCAGTTTCAAGTTCTATCTCTATGGTTTGTTTGCTGTTGATGTAGCCCTAAGCAGAGACTGGCGAGAATCACTTTCATGGAAAGGGCCTGCCAAGCTTCCAAAAAACTACGAGTTGCCTGAAATCTCAGCACACACTTTTTCACCCAATCTTGATGAAACTTTCAGGTAATGATCAGTACACCAATCCCACTTGGCTCGCCAAATTTCGTTCTTCTAGGTGAAACCGTTCTTTGGCAGTAACCGGTTTCATTTTGAGGTTTCACTCTGTTTTCTCCTATAGGGATACATGTATTTGGAACTCTAAATCAAACACGGTTTGTGCTAGCTCTTTGAAACTTGACACAATGAAGCAGTTTCAAGTTCTATCTCTATGGTTTGTTTGCTGTTGATGTAGCCCTAAGCAGAGACTCGCGAGAATCCCTTTCATGGAAAGGGCCTGCCAAGCTTCCAAAAAACTACGAGTTGCCTGAAATCTCAGCACACACTTTTTCACCCAATCTTGATGAAACTTTCAGGTAATGATCAGTACACCAATCCCACTTGGCTCGCCAAATTTCGTTCTTCTAGGTGAAACCGTTCATTGGCAGTAACAGGTTTCATTTGGAGGTTTCACTCTGTTTTCTCCTATAGGGATACATGTATTTGGAACTCTAAATCAAACACGGTTTGTGCTAGCTCTTTGAAACTTGACACCATAAAGCAGTTTCAAGTTCTATCTCTATGGTTTGTTTGCTGTTGATGTAGCCCTAAGCAGAGACTGGCGAGAATCACTTTCATGGAAAGGGCCTGCCAAGCTTCCAAAAAACTACGAGTTGCCTGAAATCTCAGCACACACTTTTTCACCCAATCTTGATGAAACTTTCAGGTAATGATCAGTACAACAATCCCACTTGGCTCGCCAAATTTCGTTCTTCTAGGTGAAACCTTTCGTTGTCAGTAACCGGTTTCATTTGGAGGTTTCACTGTGTTTTCTCCTATAGGAATACATGTGTTTGGAACTCTAAATCAAACACGGTTTGTGCTAGCTCTTTGAAACTTGACACCATAAAGCAGTTTCAAGTTCTATCTCTATGGTTTATTTGCTGTTGATGTAGCCCTAAGCAGAGACTGGCGAGAATCACTTTCATGGAAAGGGCCTGCCAAGCTTCCAAAAAACTACGAGTTGCCTGAAATCTCAGCACACACTTTTTCACCCAATCTTGATGAAACTTTCAGGTAATGATCAGTACACCAATCCCACTTGGCTCGCCAAATTTCATTCTTCTAGGTGAAACCGTTCGTTGGCAGTAACCGGTTTCATTTTGAGGTTTCACTCTGTTTTCTCCTATAGAGATACATGTGTTTGGAACTCTAAATCAAACACGGTTTGTGCTAGCTCTTTGAAACTTGACACCATAAAGCAGTTTCAAGTTCTATCTCTATGGTTTGTTTGCTGTTGATGTAGCCCTAAGCAGAGACTGGCGAGAATCACTTTCATGGAACGGGCCTGCCAAGCTTCCAAAAAACTACGAGTTGCCTGAAATCTCAGCACACACTTTTTCACCCAATCTTGAAGAAACTTTCAGGTAATGATCAGTACACCAATCCCACTTGGCTCGCCAAATTTCGTTCTTCTAGGTGAAACCGTTCGTTGGCAGTAACCGCTTTCATTTTGAGGTTTCACTCTGTTTTCTCCTATAGGGATACATGTATTTGGAACTCTAAATCAAACACGGTTTGTGCTAGCTCTTTGAAACTTGACACCATAAAGCAGTTTCAAGTTCTATCTCTATGGTTTGTTTGCTGTTGATGTAGCCCTAAGCAGAGACTGGCTAGAATCACTTTCATGGAAAGGGCCTGCCAAGCTTCCAAACAACTACAAGTTGCCTGAAATCTCAGCACACACTTTTTCACCCAATCTTGATGAAACTTTCAGGTAATGATCAGTACACCAATCCCACTTGGCTCGCCAAATTTCGTTCTTCTCGGTGAAACCATTCGTTGGCAGTAACCGGTTTCATTTGGAGGTTTCACTCTGTTTTCTCCTATAGGGATACATGTATTTGGAACTCTAAATCAAACACGGTTTGTGCTAGCTCTTTGAAACTTGACACCATAAAGCAGTTTCAAGTTCTCTCTCTATGGTTTGTTTGCTGTTGATGTAGCCCTAAGCAGAGACTGGCGAGAATCACTTTCATGGAAAGGGCCTGCCAAGCTTCCAAAATCTACGAGTTGCCTGAAATCTCAGCACACACTTTTTCACCCAATCTTGATGAAACTTTCAGGTAATGATCAGTACACCAATACCATTTGGCTCGCCAAATTTCGTTCTTCTAGGGGAAACCGTTCGTTGGCAGTAACCGGTTTCATTTGGAGGTTTCACTCTGTTTTCTCCTATAGGGATACATGTATTTGGAACTCTAAATCAAACACGGTTTGTGCTAGCTCTTTGAAACTTGACACCATAAAGCAGTTTCAAGTTCTATCTCTATGGTTTGTTTGCTGTTGATGTAGCCCTAAGCAGAGACTGGCGAGAATCACTTTCATGGAAAGGGCCTGCCAAGCTTCCAAAAAACTACGACTTGCCTGAAATCTCAGCACACACTTTTTCACCCAATCTTGATGAAACTTTCAGGTAATGATCAGTACACCAATCCCACTTGGCTCGCCAAATTTCGTTCTTCTAGGTGAAACCGTTCGTTGGCAGTAACCGGTTTCATTTTGAGGTTTCACTCTGTTTTCTCCTATAGGGATACATGTATTTGGAACTCTAAATCAAACACGGTTTGTGCTAGCTCTTTAAAACTTGACACCATAAAGCAGTTTCAAGTTCTATCTCTATGGTTTGTTTGCTGTTGATGTAGCCCTAAGCAGAGACTCGCGAGAATCCCTTTCATGGAAAGGGCCTGCCAAGCTTCCAAAAAACTACGAGTTGCCTGAAATCTCAGCACACACTTTTTCACCCAATCTTGATGAAACTTTCAGGTAATGATCAGTACACCAATCCCACTTGGCTCGCCAAATTTCGTTCTTCTAGGTGAAACCGTTCGTTGGCAGTAACCGGTTGCATTTTGAGGTTTCACTCTGTTTTCTCCTATAGGGATACATGTATTTGGAACTCTAAATCAAACACGGTTTGTGCTAGCTCTTTGAAACTTGACACCATAAAGCAGTTTCAAGTTCTATCTCTATGGTTTGTTTGCTGTTGATGTAGCCCTAAGCAGAGACTGGCCAGAATCACTTTCATGGAAAGGGCCTGCCAAGCTTCCAAAAAACTACGAGTTGCCGGAAATCTCAGCACACACATTTTCACCCAATCTTGATGAAACTTTCAGGTAATGATCAGTACACCAATCCCACTTTGCTCGCCAAATTTCGTTCTTCTAGGTGAAACCGTTCGTTGGCAGTAACCGGTTTCATTTGGAGGTTTCAATCTGTTTTCTCGTATAGGGATACATGTATTTGGAACTCTAAATCAAACACGGTTTGTGCTAGCTCTTTGAAACTTGACACCATAAAGCAGTTTCAAGTTCTATCTCTATGGTTTGTTTGCTGTTGATGTAGCCCTAAGCAGAGATTGGCGAGAATCACTTTCATGGAAAGGGCCTGCCAAGCTTCCAAACAACTACGAGTTGCCTGAAATCTCAGCACACACTTTTTCACCCAATCTTGATGAAACTTTCAGGTAATGATCAGTACACCATTCCCACTTGGCTCGCCAAATTTCGTTCTTCTAGGTGAAACCGTTAGTTGGCAGTAACCAGTTTCATTTTGAGGTTTCACTCTGTTTTCTCCTATAGGGATACATGTATTTGGAACTCTAAATCAAACACGGTTTGTGCTAGCTCTTTGAAACTTGACACCATAAAGCAGTTTCAAGTTCTATCTCTATGGTTTGTTTGCTGTTGATGTAGCCCTATGCAGAGACTGGCGAGAATCACTTTAATGGAAAGGGCCTGCCAAGCTTCCAAAAAACTACGAGTTGCCTGAAATCTCAGCACACACTTTTTCACCCAATCTTGATGAAACTTTCAGGTAATGATCAGTACACCAATCCCACTTGGCTCGCCAAATTTCGTTCTTCTAGGTGAAACCGTTCGTTGGCAGTAACCGGTTTCATTTGGAGGTTTCACTCTGTTTTCTCCTATAGGGATACATGTATTTGGAACTCTAAATCAAACACGGTTTGTGCTAGCTTTTTGAAACTTGACACCATAAAGCAGTTTCATATTCTATCTCTATGGTTTGTTTGCTGTTGATGTAGCCCTAAGCAGAGACTGGCGAGAATCACTTTCATGGAAAGGGCCTGTTACGCTTCCAAAAAACTACGAGTTGCCTGAAATCTCAGCACACACTTTTTCACCCAATCTTGATGATACTTTCAGGTAATGGTCAGTATACCAATCTCACTTGGCTCGCCAAATTTCGTTCTTCTAGGTGAAACCGTTCGTTGGTAGTAACCGGTTTCATTTGGAGGTTTCACTCTGTTTTCTCCTATGGGGATACATGTATTTGGAACTCTAAATCAAACAAGGTTTGTGCTAGCTCTTTGAAACTTGACACCATAAAGCAGTTTCAAGTTCTATCTCTATGGTTTGTTTGCTGTTGATGTAGCCCTAAGCAGAGACTGGCGAGAATCACTTTCATGGAAAGGGCCTGCCAAGCTTCCAAAAAACTACGAGTTGCCTGAAATCTCAGCACACACTTTTTCACCCAATCTTGATGAAACTTTTAGGTAATGATCAGTACACCAATCCCACTTGGCTCGCAAAATTTCCTTCTTCTAGGTGAAACCGTTCGTTGGCAGTAACCGCTTTCATTTTGAGGTTTCACTCTGTTTTCTCCTATAGGGATACATGTATTTGGAACTCTAAATCAAACACGGTTTGTGCTAGCTCTTTGAAACTTGACACCATAAAGCAGTTTCAAGTTCTATCTCTATGGTTTGTTTGCTGTTGATGTAGCCCTAAGCAGAGACTGGCCAAAATCACTTTCATGGAAAGGGCCTGCCAAGCTTCCAAAAAACTACGAGTTGCCTGAAATCTCAGCACACACTTTTTCACCCAACCTTGATGAAACTTTCAGGTAATGATCAGTACACCAATCCCACTTGGCTCGCCAAATTTCGTTCTTCTAGGTGAAACCGTTCGTTGGCAGTAACCGGTTTCATTTTGAGGTTTCACTCTGTTTTCTCCTATAGGGATACATGTATTTGGAACTCTAAATCAAACACGGTTTGTGCTAACTCTTTGAAACTTGACACCATAAAGCAGTTTCAAGTTCTATCTCTATGGTTTGTTTGCTGTTGATGTAGCCCTAAGCAGAGACTGGCGAGAATCACTTTCATGGAAAGGGCCTGCCAAGCTTCCAAAAAACTACGAGTTGCCTGAAATCTCAGCACACACTTTTTCACCCAATCTTGATGAAACTTTCAGGTAATGATCAGTACACCAATCCCACTTGGCTCGCCAAATTTCCTTCTTCTAGGTGAAACCGTTCGTTGGCAGTAACCGCTTTCATTTTGAGGTTTCACTCTGTATTCTCCTATAGGGATACATGTATTTGGAACTCTAAATCAAACACGGTTTGTGCTAGCTCTTTGAAACTTGACACCATAAAGCAGTTTCAAGTTCTATCTCTATGGTTTGTTTGCTGTTGATGTAGCCCTAAGCAGAGACTGGCGAGAATCACTTTCATGGAAAGGGACTGCCAAGCTTCCAAAAAACTATGAGTTGCCTGAAATCTCAGCACACACTTTTTCACCCAATCTTGATGAATCTTTCAGGTAATGATCAGTACACCAATCCCACTTGGCTTGCCAAATTTCGTTCTTCTAGGTGAAACCGTTCGTTGGCAGTAACCGGTTTCATTTTGAGGTTTCACTCTGTTTTCTCCTATAGGGATACATGTATTTGGAACTCTAAATCAAACACGGTTTGTGCTAGCTCTTTGAAACTTGACACCATAAAGCAGTTTCAAGTTCTATCTCTATGGTTTGTTTGCTGTTGATGTAGCCCTAAGCAGAGACTGGCGAGAATCACTTTCATGGAAGGGGCCTGCCAAGCTTCCAAAAAACTATGAGTTGCCTGAAATCTCAGCACACACTTTTTCACCCAATCTTGATGAAACTCTCAGGCAATGATCAGTACACCAATCCCACTTGGCTCGCCAAAATTCGTTCTTCTAGGTGAAACCGTTCGTTGGCAGTAACCGGTTTCATTTTGAGGTTTCACTCTGTTTTCTCCTATACGGACACATGTATTTGGAACTCTAAATTAAACACGGTTTGTGCTAGCTCTTTGAAACTTGACACCATAATGCAGTTTCACGTTCTATCTCTATGGTTTGTTTGCTGTTGATGTAGCCCTAAGCAGAGACTGGCGAGAATCACTTTCATGGAAAGGGCCTGCCAAGCTTCCAAAAAACTACGAGTTGCCTGAAATCTCAGCACACACTTTTTCACCCAATCTTGATGAAACTTTCAGGTAATGATCAGTACACCAATCCCACTTGGCTCGCCAAATTTCGTTCTTCTAGGTGAAACCGTTCGTTGGCAGTAACCGGTTTCATTTTGAGGTTTCACTCTGTTTTCTCCTATAGGGATACATGTATTTGGAACTCTAAATCAAACACGGTTTGTGCTAGCTCTTTGAAACTTGACACCATAAAGCAGTTTCAAGTTCTATCTCTATGGTTTGTTTGCTGTTGATATAGCCCTAAGCAGAGACTGGCGAGAATCACTTTCATGGAAAGGGCCTGCCAAGCTTCCAAAAAACTACGAGTTGCCTGAAATCTCAGCACACATTTTTTCACCCAACCTTGATGAAACTTTCAGGTAATGATCAGTACACCAATCCCACTTGGCTCGCCAAATTTCCTTCTTCTAGGTGAAACCGTTCGTTGGCAGTAACCGCTTTCATTTTGAGGTTTCACTCTGTTTTCTCCTATAGGGATACATGTATTTGGAACTCTAAATCAAACACGGTTTGTGCTAGCTCTTTGAAACTTGACACCATAAAGCAGTTTCAAGTTCTATCTCTATGGTTTGTTTGCTGTTGATGTAGCCCTAAGCAGAGACTGGCGAGAATCACTTTCATGGAAAGGGCCTGCCAAGCTTCCAAAAAACTACGAGTTGCCTCAAATGTCAGCACACACTTTTTCACCCAATCTTGATGAAACTTTCAGGTAATGATCAGTACACCAATCCCACTTGGCTCGCAAACTTTCCTTCTTCTAGGTGAAACCGTTCGTTGGCAGTAACTGGTTTCATTTTGAGGTTTCACTCTGTTTTCTCCTATAGCGATACATGTATTTGGAACTCTAAATCAAACACGGTTTGTGCTAGCTCTTTGAAACTTGACACCATAAAGCAGTTTCAAGTTCTATCTCTATAGTTTGTTTGCTGTTTATGTAGCCCTAAGCAGAGACTGGCGAGAATCACTTTCATGGAAAGGGCCTGCCAAGCTTCCAAAAAACTACGAGTTGCCTGAAATCTCAGCACACACTTTTTCACCCAATCTTGATGAAACTTTCAGGTAATGATCAGTACACCAATCCCACTTGGCTCGCCAAATTTCGTTCTTCTAGGTGAAACCGTTCGTTGGCAGTAACCGGTTTCATTTTGAGGTTTCACTCTGTATTCTCCTATAGGGATACATGTATTTGGAACTCTAAATCAAACATGGTTTGTGCTAGCTCTTTGAAACTTGACACCATAAAGCAGTTTCAAGTTCTATCTCTATAGTTTGTTTGCTGTTTATGTAGCCCTAAGCAGAGACTGGCGAGAATCACTTTCATGGAAAGGGCCTGCCAAGCTTCCAAAAAACTACGAGTTGCCTGAAATCTCAGCACACACTTTTTCACCCAATCTTGATGAAACTTTCAGGTAATGATCAGTACACCAATCCCACTTGGCTCGCCAAATTTCGTTCTTCTAGGTGAAACCGTTCGTTGGCAGTAACCGGTTTCATTTTGAGGTTTCACTCTGTATTCTCCTATAGGGATACATGTATTTGGAACTCTAAATCAAACATGGTTTGTGCTAGCTCTTTGAAACTTGACACCATAAAGCAGTTTCAAGTTCTATCTCTATGGTTTGTTTGCTGTTGATGTAGCCCTAAGCAGAGACTGGCGAGAATCACTTTCATGGAAAGGGCCTGCCAAGCTTCCAAAAAACTACGAGTTGCCTGAAATCTCAGCACACATTTTTTCACCCAACCTTGATGAAACTTTCAGGTAATGATCAGTACACCAATCCCACTTGGCTCGCCAAATTTCCTTCTTCTAGGTGAAACCGTTCGTTGGCAGTAACCGCTTTCATTTTGAGGTTTCACTCTGTTTTCTCCTATAGGGATACATGTATTTGGAACTCTAAATCAAACACGGTTTGTGCTAGCTCTTTGAAACTTGACACCATAAAGCAGTTTCAAGTTCTATCTCTATGGTTTGTTTGCTGTTGATGTAGCCCTAAGCAGAGTCTGGCGAGAATCACTTTCATGGAAAGGGCCTGCCAAGCTTCCAAAAAACTACGAGTTGCCTGAAATCTCAGCACACACTTTTTCACCCAATCTTGATCAAACTTTCAGGTAATGATCAGTACACCCATCCCACTTGGCTCGCCAAATTTCGTTCTTCTAGGTGAAACCGTTCGTTGGCAGTAACCGGTTTCATTTTGAGGTTTCACTCTGTTTTCTCCTATAGGGATACATGTATTTGGAACTCTAAATCAAACATGGTTTGTGCTAGCTCTTTGAAACTTGACACCATAAAGCAGTTTCAAGTTCTATCTCTATGGTTTGTTTGCTGTTGATGTAGCCCTAAGCAGAGACTGGCGAGAATCACTTTCATGGAAAGGGCCTGCCAAGCTTCCAAAAAACTACGAGTTGCCTGAAATCTCAGCACACATTTTTTCACCCAATCTTGATGAAACTTTCAGGTAATGGTCAGTACACCAATCTCACTTGGCTCGCCAAATTTCGTTCTTCTAGGTGAAACCGTTCGTTGGTAGTAACCGGTTTCATTTGGAGGTTTCACTCTGTTTTCTCCTATGGGGATACATGTATTTGGAACTCTAAATCAAACATGGTTTGTGCTAGCTCTTTGAAACTTGACACCATAAAGCAGTTTCAAGTTCTATCTCTATGGTTTGTTTGCTGTTGATGTAGCCCTAAGCAGAGACTGGCGAGAATCACTTTCATGGAAAGGGCCTGCCAAGCTTCCAAAAAACTACGAGTTGCCTCAAATCTCAGCACACACTTTTTCACCCAATCTTGATGAAACTTTCAGGTAATGATCAGTACACCAATCCCACTTGGCTCGCAAACTTTCCTTCTTCTAGGTGAAACCGTTCGTTGGCAGTAACTGGTTTCATTTTGAGGTTTCACTCTGTTTTCTCCTATAGCGATACATGTATTTGGAACTCTAAATCAAACACGGTTTGTGCTAGCTCTTTGAAACTTGACACCATAAAGCAGTTTCAAGTTCTATCTCTATAGTTTGTTTGCTGTTGATGTAGCCCTAAGCAGAGACTGGCGAGAATCACTTTCATGGAAAGGGCCTGCCAAGCTTCCAAACAACTACGAGTTGCCTGAAATCTCAGCACACACTTTTTCACCCAATCTTGATGAAACTTTCAGGTAATGGTCAGTACACCAATCTCACTTGGCTCGCCAAATTTCGTTTTTCTAGGTGAAACCGTTCGTTGGTAGTAACCAGTTTCATTTGGAGGTTTCACTCTGTTTTCTCCTATGGGGATACATGTATTTGGAACTCTAAATCAAACAAGGTTTGTGCTAGCTCTTTGAAACTTGACACCATAAAGCAGTTTCAAGTTCTATCTCTATGGTTTGTTTGCTGTTGATGTAGCCCTAAGCAGAGACTGGCGAGAATCACTTTCATGGAAAGGGCCTGCCAAGCTTCCAAAAAAACTACGAGTTGCCTGAAATCTCAGCACACACTTTTTCACCCAATCTTGATGAAACTTTCAGGTAATGATCAGTACACCAATCCCACTTCGCTCGCAAAATTTCCTTTTTCTAGGTGAAACCGTTCGTTGGCAGTAACCGGTTTCATTTTGAGGTTTCACTCTGTTTTCTCCTATAGGGATACATGTATTTGGAACTCTAAATCAAACACGGTTTGTGCTAGCTCTTTGAAACTTGACACCATAAAGCAGTTTCAAGTTCTATCTCTATAGTTTGTTTGCTGTTTATGTAGCCCTAAGCAGAGACTGGCGAGAATCACTTTCATGGAAAGGGCCTGCCAAGCTTCCAAAAAACTACGAGTTGCCTGAAATCTCAGCACACACTTTTTCACCCAATCTTGATGAAACTTTCAGGTAATGATCAGTACACCAATCCCACTTGGCTCGCCAAATCTCGTTCTTCTAGGTGAAACCGTTCGTTGGCAGTAACCGGTTTCATTTTGAGGTTTCACTCTGTTTTCTCCTATAGGGATACATGTATTTGGAACTCTAAATCAAACACGGTTTGTGCTAGCTCTTTGAAACTTGACACCATAAAGCAGTTTCAACTTCTATCTCTATGGTTTGTTTGCTGTTGATGTAGCCCTAAGCAGAGACTGGCGAGAATCACTTTCATGGAAAGGGCCTGCCAAGCTTCCAAAAAACTACGAGTTTCCTGAAATCTCAGCACACACTTTTTCACCCAATCTTGATGAAACTTTCAGGTAATGATCAGTACACCAATCCCACTTGGCTCGCCAAATTTCGTTCTTCTAGGTGAAACCGTTCATTGGCAGTAAACGGTTTCATTTTGAGGTTTCACTCTGTTTTCTCCTATAGGGATACATGAATTTTAACTCTAAATCAAACACAGTTTGTGCTAGCTCTTTGAAACTTGACACCATAAAGCAGTTTCAAGTTCTATCTCTATGGTTTGTTTGCTGTTGATGTAGCCCTAAGCAGAGATTGGCGAGAATCACTTTCATGGAAAGGGCCTGCCAAGCTTCCAAAAAACTACGAGTTGCCTGAAATCTCAGCACACACTTTTTCACCCAATCTTAATGAAACTTTCAGGTAATGATCAGTACACCATTCCCACTTGGCTCGCCAAATTTCGTTCTTCTAGGTGAAACCGTTAGTTGGCAGTAACCAGTTTCATTTGGATGTTTCAATCTGTTTTCTCCTATAGGGATACATGTATTTGGAACTCTAAATCAAACACGGTTTGTGCTAGCTCTTTGAAACTTGACACCATAAAGCAGTTTCAAGTTCTATCTCTATAGTTTGTTTGCTGTTGATGTAGCCCTAAGCAGAGACTGGCGAGAATCACTTTCATGGAAATGGCCTCCCAAGCTTCCAAACAACTACGAGTTGCCTGAAATCTCAGCACACACTTTTTCACCCAATCTTGATGAAACTTTCAGGTAATGGTCAGTACACCAATCTCACTTGGCTCGCCAAATTTCGTTCTTCTAGGTGAAACCGTTCGTTGGTAGTAACCGGTTTCATTTGGAGGTTTCACTCTGTTTTCTCCTATGGGGATACATGTATTTGGAACTCTAAATCAAACAAGGTTTGTGCTAGCTCTTTGAAACTTGACACCATAAAGCAGTTTCAAGTTCTATCTCTATGGTTTGTTTGCTGTTGATGTAGCCCTAAGCAGAGACTGGCGAGAATCACTTTCATGGAAAGGGCCTGCCAAGCTTCCAAACAACTACGAGTTGCCTGAAATCTCAGCACACACTTTTTCACCCAATCTTGATGAAACTTTCAGGTAATGATCAGTACACCAATACCACTTGGCTCGCCAAATTTCGTTCTTCTAGGTGAAACCGTTCATTGGCAGTAAACGTTTTCATTTTGAGGTTTCACTCTGTTTTCTCCTATAGGGATACATGTATTTGGAACTCTAAATCAAACACAGTTTGTGCTAGCTCTTTGAAACTTGACACCATAAAGCAGTTTCAAGTTCTATCTCTATGGTTTGTTTGCTGTTGATGTAGCCCTAAGCAGAGACTGGCGAGAATCACTTTCATGGAAAGGGCCTGCCAAGCTTCCAAAAAACTACGAGTTGCCTGAAATCTCAGCACACACTTTTTCACCCAATCTTGATGAAACTTTCAGGTAATGATCAGTACACCAATCCCACTTGGCTCGCCAAATTTCGTTCTTCTAGGTGAAACCGTTCGTTGGCAGTAACCGGTTTCATTTTGAGGTTTCACTCTGTTTTCTCCTATAGGGATACATGTATTTGGAACTCTAAATCAAACACGGTTTGTGCTAGCTCTTTGAAACTTGACACCATAAAGCAGTTTCAAGTTCTATCTCTATGGTTTGTTTGCTGTTGATGTAGCCCTAAGCAGAGACTGGCGAGAATCACTTTCATGGAAAGGGCCTGCCAAGCTTCCAAAAAACTACGAGTTGCCTGAAATCTCAGCACACACATTTTCACCCAATCTTGATGAAACTTTCAGGTAATGATCAGTACACCAATCCCACTTGGCTCGCCAAATTTCGTTCTTCTAGGTGAAACCGTTCGTTGGCAGTAACCGGTTTCATTTGGAGGTTTCAATCTGTTTTCTCGTATAGGGATACATGTATTTGGAACTCTAAATCAAACACGGTTTGTGCTAGCTCTTTGAAACTTGACACCATAAAGCAGTTTCAAGTTCTATCTCTATGGTTTGTTTGCTGTTGATGTAGCCCTAAGCAGAGATTGGCGAAAATCACTTTCATGGAAAGGGCCTGCCAAGCTTCCAAACAACTACGAGTTGCCTGAAATCTCAGCACACACTTTTTCACCCAATCTTGATGAAACTTTCAGGTAATGATCAGTACACCATTCCCACTTGGCTCGCCAAATTTCGTTCTTCTAGGTGAAACCGTTAGTTGGCAGTAACCAGTTTCATTTTGAGGTTTCACTCTGTTTTCTCCTATAGGGATACATGTATTTGGAACTCTAAATCAAACACGGTTTGTGCTAGCTCTTTGAAACTTGACACCATAAAGCAGTTTCAAGTTCTATCTCTATGGTTTGTTTGCTGTTGATGTAGCCCTATGCAGAGACTGGCGAGAATCACTTTAATGGAAAGGGCCTGCCAAGCTTCCAAAAACTACGAGTTGCCTGAAATCTCAGCACACACTTTTTCACCCAATCTTGATGAAACTTTCAGGTAATGATCAGTACACCAATCCAACTTGGCTCGCCAAATTTCGTTCTTCTAGGTGAAACCGTTCGTTGGCAGTAACCGGTTTCATTTGGAGGTTTCACTCTGTTTTCTCCTATAGGGATACATGTATTTGGAACTCTAAATCAAACACGGTTTGTGCTAGCTTTTTGAAACTTGACACCATAAAGCAGTTTCAAATTCTATCTCTATGGTTTGTTTGCTGTTGATGTAGCCCTAAGCAGAGACTGGCGAGAATCACTTTCATGGAAAGGGCCTGTTACGCTTCCAAAAAACTACGAGTTGCCTGAAATCTCAGCACACACTTTTTCACCCAATCTTGATGATACTTTCAGGTAATGGTCAGTACACCAATCTCACTTGGCTCGCCAAATTTCGTTCTTCTAGGTGAAACCGTTCGTTGGTAGTAACCGGTTTCATTTGGAGGTTTCACTCTGTTTTCTCCTATGGGGATACATGTATTTGGAACTCTAAATCAAACAAGGTTTGTGCTAGCTCTTTGAAACTTGACACCATAAAGCAGTTTCAAGTTCTATCTCTATGGTTTGTTTGCTGTTGATGTAGCCCTAAGCAGAGACTGGCGAGAATCACTTTCATGGAAAGGGCCTGCCAAGCTTCCAAAAAACTACGAGTTGCCTGAAATCTCAGCACACACTTTTTCACCCAATCTTGATGAAACTTTTAGGTAATGATCAGTACACCAATCCCACTTGGCTCGCCAAATTTCGTTCTTCTAGGTGAAACCGTTCGTTGGCAGTAACCGCTTTCATTTTGAGGTTTCACTCTGTTTTCTCCTATAGGGATACATGTATTTGGAACTCTAAATCAAACACGGTTTGTGCTAGCTCTTTGAAACTTGACACCATAAAGCAGTTTCAAGTTCTATCTCTATGGTTTGTTTGCTGTTGATGTAGCCCTAAGCAGAGACTGGCGAGAATCACTTTCATGGAAAGGGCCTGCCAAGCTTCCAAAAAACTACGAGTTGCCTGAAATCTCAGCACACACATTTTCACCCAATCTTGATGAAACTTTCAGGTAATGATCAGTACACCAATCCCACTTGGCTCGCCAAATTTCGTTCTTCTAGGTGAAACCGTTCGTTGGCAGTAACCGGTTTCATTTGGAGGTTTCAATCTGTTTTCTCGTATAGGGATACATGTATTTGGAACTCTAAATCAAACACGGTTTGTGCTAGCTCTTTGAAACTTGACACCATAAAGCAGTTTCAAGTTCTATCTCTATGGTTTCTTTGCTGTTGATGTAGCCCTAAGCAGAGATTGGCGAGAATCACTTTCATGGAAAGGGCCTGCCAAGCTTCCAAAAAACTACGAGTTGCCTGAAATCTCAGCACACACTTTTTCACCCAATCTTGATGAAACTTTCAGGTAATGATCAGTACACCATTCCCACTTGGCTCGCCAAATTTCGTTCTTCTAGGTGAAACCGTTAGTTGGCAGTAACCAGTTTCATTTGGAGGTTTCAATCTGTTTTCTCCTATAGGGATACATGTATTTGGAACTCTAAATCAAACACGGTTTGTGCTAGCTCTTTGAAACTTGACACCATAAAGCAGTTTCAAGTTCTATCTCTATAGTTTGTTTGCTGTTTATGTAGCCCTAAGCAGAGACTGGCGAGAATCACTTTCATGGAAATGGCCTGCCAAGCTTCCAAACAACTACGAGTTGCCTGAAATCTCAGCACACACTTTTTCACCCAATCTTGATGAAACTTTCAGGTAATGGTCAGTACACCAATCTCACTTGGCTCGCCAAATTTCGTTCTTCTAGGTGAAACCGTTCGTTGGTAGTAACCGGTTTCATTTGGAGGTTTCACTCTGTTTTCTCCTATGGGGATACATGTATTTGGAACTCTAAATCAAACAAGGTTTGTGCTAGCTCTTTGAAACTTGACACCATAAAGCAGTTTCAAGTTCTATCTATATGGTTTGTTTGCTGTTGATGTAGCCCTAAGCAGAGACTGGCGAGAATCACTTTCATGGAAAGGGCCTGCCAAGCTTCCAAAAAAACTACGAGTTGCCTGAAATCTCAGCACACACTTTTTCACCCAATCTTGATGAAACTTTCAGGTAATGATCAGTACACCAATCCCACTTGGCTCGCAAAATTTCCTTCTTCTAGGTGAAACCGTTCGTTGGCAGTAACCGGTTTCATTTTGAGGTTTCACTCTGTTTTCTCCTATAGGGATACATGTATTTGGAACTCTAAATCAAACACGGTTTGTGCTAGCTCTTTGAAACTTGACACCATAAAGCAGTTTCAAGTTCTATCTCTATGATTTGTTTGCTGTTGATGTAGCCCTAAGCAGAGACTGGCGAGAATCACTTTCATGGAAAGGGCCTGCCAAGCTTCCAAACAACTACGAGTTGCCTGAAATCTCAGCACACACTTTTTCACCCAATCTTGATGAAACTTTCAGGTAATGATCAGTACACCAATACCACTTGGCTCGCCAAATTTCGTTCTTCTAGGTGAAACCGTTCATTGGCAGTAAACGGTTTCATTTTGAGGTTTCACTCTGTTTTCTCCTATAGGGATACATGTATTTGGAACTCTAAATCAAACACAGTTTGTGCTAGCTCTTTGAAACTTGACACCATAAAGCAGTTTCAAGTTCTATCTCTATGGTTTGTTTGCTGTTGATGTAGCCCTAAGCAGAGACTGGCGAGAATCACTTTCATGGAAAGGGCCTGCCAAGCTTCCAAAAAACTATGAGATGCCTGAAATCTCAGCACACACTTTTTCACCCAATCTTGATGAAACTTTCAGGTAATGATCAGTACACCAATCCCACTTGGCTCGCCAAATTTCGTTCTTCTAGGTGAAACCGTTCGTTGGCAGTAACCGGTTTCATTTTGAGGTTTCACTCTGTTTTCTCCTATAGGGATACATGTATTTGGAACTCTAAATCAAACACGGTTTGTGCTAGCTCTTTGAAACTTGACACCATAAAGCAGTTTCAAGTTCTATCTCTATGGTTTGTTTTGCTGTTGATGTAGCCCTAAGCAGAGACTGGCGAGAATCACTTTCATGGAAAGGGCCTGCCAAGCTTCCAAAAAACTACGAGTTGCCTGAAATCTCAGCACACACATTTTCACCCAATCTTGATGAAACTTTCAGGTAATGATCAGTACACCAATCCCACTTGGCTCGCCAAATTTCGTTCTTCTAGGTGAAACCGTTCGTTGGCAGTAACCGGTTTCATTTGGAGGTTTCACTCTGTTTTCTCCTATAGGGATACATGTATTTGGAACTCTAAATCAAACACGGTTTGTGCTAGCTTTTTGAAACTTGACACCATAAAGCAGTTTCAAATTCTATCTCTATGGTTTGTTTGCTGTTGATGTAGCCCTAAGCAGAGACTGGCGAGAATCACTTTCATGGAAAGGGCCTGTTACGCTTCCAAAAAACTACGAGTTGCCTGAAATCTCAGCACACACTTTTTCACCCAATCTTGATGATACTTTCAGGTAATTGGTCAGTACACCAATCTCACTTGGCTCGCCAAATTTCGTTCTTCTAGGTGAAACCGTTCGTTGGTAGTAACCGGTTTCATTTGGAGGTTTCACTCTGTTTTCTCCTATGGGGATACATGTATTTGGAACTCTAAATCAAACAAGGTTTGTGCTAGCTCTTTGAAACTTGACACCATAAAGCAGTTTCAAGTTCTATCTCTATGGTTTGTTTGCTGTTGATGTAGCCCTAAGCAGAGACTGGCGAGAATCACTTTTCATGGAAAGGGCCTGCCAAGCTTCCAAAAAACTACGAGTTGCCTGAAATCTCAGCACACACTTTTTCACCCAATCTTGATGAAACTTTTAGGTAATGATCAGTACACCAATCCCACTTGGCTCGCCAAATTTCGTTCTTCTAGGTGAAACCGTTCGTTGGCAGTAACCGCTTTCATTTTGAGGTTTCACTCTGTTTTCTCCTATAGGGATACATGTATTTGGAACTCTAAATCAAACACGGTTTGTGCTAGCTCTTTGAAACTTGACACCATAAAGCAGTTTCAAGTTCTATCTCTATGGTTTGTTTGCTGTTGATGTAGCCCTAAGCAGAGACTGGCGAGAATCACTTTCATGGAAAGGGCCTGCCAAGCTTCCAAAAAACTACGAGTTGCCTGAAATCTCAGCACACACATTTTCACCCAATCTTGATGAAACTTTCAGGTAATGATCAGTACACCAATCCCACTTGGCTCGCCAAATTTCGTTCTTCTAGGTGAACCGTTCGTTGGCAGTAACCGGTTTCATTTGGAGGTTTCAATCTGTTTTCTCGTATAGGGATACATGTATTTGGAACTCTAAATCAAACACGGTTTGTGCTAGCTCTTTGAAACTTGACACCATAAAGCAGTTTCAAGTTCTATCTCTATGGTTTGTTTGCTGTTGATGTAGCCCTAAGCAGAGATTGGCGAGAATCACTTTCATGGAAAGGGCCTGCCAAGCTTCCAAACAACTACGAGTTGCCTGAAATCTCAGCACACACTTTTTCACCCAATCTTGATGAAACTTTCAGTTAATGATCAGTACACCATTCCCACTTGGCTCGCCAAATTTCGTTCTTCTAGGTGAAACCGTTAGTTGGCAGTAACCAGTTTCATTTTGAGGTTTCACTCTGTTTTCTCCTATAGGGATACATGTATTTGGAACTCTAAATCAAACACGGTTTGTGCTAGCTCTTTGAAACTTGACACCATAAAGCAGTTTCAAGTTCTATCTCTATGGTTTGTTTGCTGTTGATGTAGCCCTATGCAGAGACTGGCGAGAATCACTTTAATGGAAAGGGCCTGCCAAGCTTCCAAAAAACTACGAGTTGCCTGAAATCTCAGCACACACTTTTTCACCCAATCTTGATGAAACTTTCAGGTAATGATCAGTACACCAATCCCACTTGGCTCGCCAAATTTCGTTCTTCTAGGTGAAACCGTTCGTTGGCAGTAACCGGTTTCATTTGGAGGTTTCACTCTGTTTTCTCCTATAGGGATACATGTATTTGGAACTCTAAATCAAACACGGTTTGTGCTAGCTTTTTGAAACTTGACACCATAAAGCAGTTTCAAATTCTATCTCTATGGTTTGTTTGCTGTTGATGTAGCATTAAGCAGAGACTGGCGAGAATCACTTTCATGGAAAGGGCCTGTTACGCTTCCAAAAAACTACGAGTTGCCTGAAATCTCAACACACACTTTTTGACCCAATCTTTATGATACTTTCAGGTAATGGTCAGTACACCAATCTCACTTGGCTCGCCAAATTTCGTTCTTCTAGGTGAAACCGTTCGTTGGTAGTAACCGGTTTCATTTGGAGGTTTCACTCTGTTTTCTCCTATGGGGATACATGTATTTGGAACTCTAAATCAAACAAGGTTTGTGCTAGCTCTTTGAAACTTGACACCATAAAGCAGTTTCAAGTTCTATCTCTATGGTTTGTTTGCTGTTGATGTAGCCCTAAGCAGAGACTGGCGAGAATCACTTTCATGGAAAGGGCCTGCCAAGCTTCCAAACAACTACGAGTTGCCTGAAATCTCAGCACAAACTTTTTCACCCAATCTTGATGAAACTTTTAGGTAATGATCAGTACACCAATCCCACTTGGGCTCGCAAAATTTCGTTCTTCTAGGTGAAACCGTTCGTTGGCAGTAACCGCTTTCATTTTGAGGTTTCACTCTGTTTTCTCCTATAGGGATACATGTATTTGGAACTCTAAATCAAACACGGTTTGTGCTAGCTCTTTGAAACTTGACACCATAAAGCAGTTTCAAGTTCTATCTCTATGGTTTGTTTGCTGTTGATGTAGCCCTAAGCAGAGACTGGCCAAAATCACTTTCATGGAAAGGGCCTGCCAAGCTTCCAAAAAACTACGAGTTGCCTGAAATCTCAGCACACACTTTTTCACCAACCTTGATGAAACTTTCAGGTAATGATCAGTACACCAATCCCACTTGGCTCGCCAAATTTCGTTCTTCTAGGTGAAACCGTTCGTTGGCAGTAACCGGTTTCATTTGGAGGTTTCACTCTGTTTTCTCCTATAGGGATACATGTATTTGGAACTCTAAATCAAACACGGTTTGTGCTAGCTTTTTGAAACTTGACACCATAAAGCAGTTTCAAATTCTATCTCTATGGTTTGTTTGCTGTTGATGTAGCCCTAAGCAGAGACTGGCGAGAATCACTTTCATGGATAGGGCTGCCAAGCTTCCAAAAAACTACGAGTTGCCTGAAATCTCAGCACACACTTTTTCACCCAATCTTGATGAAACTCTCAGGTAATGATCAGTACACCAATCCCACTTGGCTCGCCAAATTTCGTTCTTCTAGGTGAAACCGTTCGTTGGCAGTAAACGGTTTCATTTTGAGGTTTCACTCTGTTTTCTCCTATAGGGTTACATGTATTTGGAACTCTAAATCAAACACGGTTTGTGCTAGCTCTTTGAAACTTGACACCATAATGCAGTTTCAAGTTCTATCTCTATGGTTTGTTTGCTGTTGATGTAGCCCTAAGCAGAGACTGGCGAGAATCACTTTCATGGAAAGGGCCTGCCAAGCTTCCAAAAAACTACGAGTTGCCTGAAATCTCAGCACACACTTTTTCACCCAATCTTGATGAAACTTTCAGGTAATGATCAGTACACCAATCCCACTTGGCTCGCCAAATTTCGTTCTTCTAGGTGAAACCGTTCGTTGGCAGTAACCGGTTTCATTTGGAGGTTTCACTCTGTTTTCTCCTATAGGGATACATGTATTTGGAACTCTAAATCAAACACGGTTTGTGCAGGCTTTTTGAAACTTGACACCATAAAGCAGTTTCAAATTCTATCTCTATGGTTTGTTTGCTGTTGATGTAGCCCTAAGCAGAGGACTGGCGAGAATCACTTTCATGGAAAGGGCCTGTTACGCTTCCAAAAAACTACGAGTTGCCTGAAATCTCAACACACACTTTTTCACCCAATCTTGATGATACTTTCAGGTAATGGTCAGTACACCAATCTCACTTGGCTCGCCAAATTTCGTTCTTCTAGTGTGAAACCGTTCGTTGGTAGTAACCGGTTTCATTTGGAGGTTTCACTCTGTTTTCTCCTATGGGGATACATGTATTTGGAACTCTAAATCAAACAAGGTTTGTGCTAGCTCTTTGAAACTTGACACCATAAAGCAGTTTCAAGTTCTATCTCTATGGTTTGTTTGCTGTTGATGTAGCCCTAAGCAGAGACTGGCGAGAATCACTTTCATGGAAAGGGCCTGCCAAGCTTCCAAAAAACTACGAGTTGCCTGAAATCTCAGCACACACTTTTTCACCCAATCTTGATGAAACTTTTAGGTAATGATCAGTACACCAATCCCACTTAGCTCGCAAAATTTCGTTCTTCTAGGTGAAACCGTTCGTTGGCAGTAACCGCTTTCATTTTGAGGTTTCACTCTGTTTTCTCCTATAGGGATACATGTATTTGGAACTCTAAATCAAACACGGTTTGTGCTAGCTCTTTGAAACTTGACACCATAAAGCAGTTTCAAGTTCTATCTCTATGGTTTTGTTTGCTGTTGATGTAGCCCTAAGCAGAGACTGGCGAGAATCACTTTCATGGAAAGGGCCTGCCAAGCTTCCAAAAAACTACGAGTTGCCTGAAATCTCAGCACACACTTTTTCACCCAACCTTGATGAAACTTTCAGGTAATGATCAGTACACCAATCCCACTTGGCTCGCCAAATTTCGTTCTTCTAGGTGAAACCGTTCGTTGGCAGTAACCGGTTTCATTTTGAGGTTTCACTCTGTTGTCTCCTATAGGGATACATGTATTTGGAACTCTAAATCAAACACGGTTTGTGCTAGCTCTTTGAAACTTGACACCATAAAGCAGTTTCAAGTTCTATCTCTATGGTTTGTTTTGCTGTTGATGTAGCCCTAAGCAGAGACTGGCGAGAATCACTTTCATGGAAAGGGCCTGCCAAGCTTCCAAAAAACTACGAGTTGCCTGAAATCTCAGCACACACTTTTTCACCCAATCTTGATGAAACTTTCAGGTAATGATCTGTACACCAATCCCACTTGGCTCGCAAAATTTCCTTCTTCTAGGTGAAACCGTATGTTGGCAGTAACCGGTTTCATTTGGAGGTTTCACTCTGTTTTCTCCTATAGGGATACATGTATTTGGAACTCTAAATCAAACACGGTTTGTGCTAGCTCTTTGAAACTTGACACCATAAAGCAGTTTCAAGTTCTATCTCTATGGTTTGTTTGCTGTTGATGTGGCCCTAAGCAGAGACTGGCGAGAATCACTTTCATGGAAAGGTCCTGCCAAGCTTCCAAAAAACTACGAGTTGCCTGAAATCTCAGCACACACTTTTTCACCCAATCTTGATGAAACTTTCTGGTAATGATCAGTACACCAATCCCACTTGGCTCGCCAAATTTCGTTCTTCTAGGTGAAACCGTTCGTTGGCAGTAACCGGTTTCATTTTGAGGTTTCACTCTGTTTTCTCCTATAGGGATACATGTATTTGGAACTCTAAATCAAACACGGTTTGTGCTAGCTCTTTGAAACTTGACACCATAAAGCAGTTTCAAGTTCTATCTCTATGGTTTGTTTGCTGTTGATGTAGCCCTGGGCAGAGACTGGCGAGAATCACTTTCATGGAAAGGGCCTGCCAAGCTTCCAAAAAACTACGAGTTGCCTGAAATCTCAGCACACATTTTTTCACCCAACCTTGATGAAACTTTCAGGTAATGATCAGTACACCTATCCCACTTGGCTCGCCAAATCTCGTTCTTCTAGGTGAAACCGTTCGTTGGCAGTAACCGGTTTCATTTTGAGGTTTCACTCTGTTTTCTCCTATAGGGATACATGTATTTGGAACTCTAAAATCAAACACGGTTTGTGCTAGCTCTTTGAAACTTGACACCATAAAGCAGTTTCAAGTTCTATCTCTATGGTTTGTTTGCTGTTGATGTAGCCCTAAGCAGAGACTGGCGAGAATCACTTTCATGGAAAGGGCCTGCCAAGCTTCCAAAAAACTACGAGTTGCCTGAAATCTCAGCACACACTTTTTCACCCAATCTTGATGAAACTTTCAGGTAATGATCAGCACACCAATTCTACTTGGCTCGAAAAATTTCGTTCTTCTAGATGAAACCGTTCATTGGCAGTAACCGGTTTCATTTTGAGGTTTCACTCTGTTTTCTCCTATAGGGATACATGTATTTGGAACTCTAAATCAAACACGGTTTGTGCTAGCTCTTTGAAACTTGACACCATAAAGCAGTTTCAAGTTCTATCTTGATGGTTTGTTTGCTGTTGATGTAGCCCTAAGCAGAGACTGGCGAGAATCACTTTCATGGAAAGGGCCTGCCAAGCTTCCAAAAAACTACGAGGTTGCCTGAAATCTCAGCACACACTTTTTCACCCAATCTTGATGAAACTTTTAGGTAATGATCAGTACACCAATCCCACTTGGCTCGCCAAATTTCGTTCTTCTAGGTGAAACCGTTCGTTGGCAGTAACCGCTTTCATTTTGAGGTTTCACTCTGTTTTCTCCTATAGGGATACATGTATTTGGAACTCTAAATCAAACACGGTTTGTGCTAGCTCTTTGAAACTTGACACCATAAAGCAGTTTCAAGTTCTATCTCTATGGTTTGTTTGCTGTTGATGTAGCCCTAAGCAGAGACTGGCGAGAATCACTTTCATGGAAAGGGCCTGCCAAGCTTCCAAAAAACTACGAGTTGCCTGAAATCTCAGCACACACACATTTTCACCCAATCTTGATGAAACTTTCAGGTAATGATCAGTACACCAATCCCACTTGGCTCGCCAAATTTCGTTCTTCTAGGTGAAACCGTTCGTTGGCAGTAACCGTCATTTGGAGGTTTCAATCTGTTTTCTCGTATAGGGATACATGTATTTGGAACTCTAAATCAAACACGGTTTGTGCTAGCTCTTTGAAACTTGACACCATAAAGCAGTTTCAAGTTCTATCTCTATGGTTTGTTTGCTGTTGATGTAGCCCTAAGCAGAGATTGGCGAGAATCACTTTCATGGAAAGGGCCTGCCAAGCTTCCAAACAACTACGAGTTGCCTGAAATCTCAGCACACACTTTTTCACCCAATCTTGATGAAACTTTCAGGTAATGATCAGTACACCATTCCCACTTGGCTCGCCAAATTTCGTTCTTCTAGGTGAAACCGTTAGTTGGCAGTAACCAGTTTCATTTTGAGGTTTCACTCTGTTTTCTCCTATAGGGATACATGTATTTGGAACTCTAAATCAAACACGGTTTGTGCTAGCTCTTTGAAACTTGACACCATAAAGCAGTTTCAAGTTCTATCTCTATGGTTTGTTTGCTGTTGATGTAGCCCTATGCAGAGACTGGCGAGAATCACTTTAATGGAAAGGGCCTGCCAAGCTTCCAAAAACTACGAGTTGCCTGAAATCTCAGCACACACTTTTTCACCCAATCTTGATGAAACTTTCAGGTAATGATCAGTACACCAATCCAACTTGGCTCGCCAAATTTCGTTCTTCTAGGTGAAACCGTTCGTTGGCAGTAACCGGTTTCATTTGGAGGTTTCACTCTGTTTTCTCCTATAGGGATACATGTATTTGGAACTCTAAATCAAACACGGTTTGTGCTAGCTTTTTGAAACTTGACACCATAAAGCAGTTTCAAATTCTATCTCTATGGTTTGTTTGCTGTTGATGTAGCCCTAAGCAGAGACTGGCGAGAATCACTTTCATGGAAAGGGCCTGTTATGCTTCCAAAAAACTACGAGTTGCCTGAAATCTCAGCACACACTTTTTCACCCAATCTTGATGATACTTTCAGGTAATGGTCAGTACACCAATCTCACTTGGCTCGCCAAATTTCGTTCTTCTAGGTGAAACCGTTCGTTGGTAGTAACCGGTTTCATTTGGAGGTTTCACTCTGTTTTCTCCTATGGGGATACATGTATTTGGAACTCTAAATCAAACAAGGTTTGTGCTAGCTCTTTGAAACTTGACACCATAAAGCAGTTTCAAGTTCTATCTCTATGGTTTGTTTGCTGTTGATGTAGCCCTAAGCAGAGACTGGCGAGAATCACTTTCATGGAAAGGGCCTGCCAAGCTTCCAAAAAACTACGAGTTGCCTGAAATCTCAGCACACACTTTTTCACCCAATCTTGATGAAACTTTTAGGTAATGATCAGTACACCAATCCCACTTGGCTCGCCAAATTTCGTTCTTCTAGGTGAAACCGTTCGTTGGCAGTAACCGCTTTCATTTTGAGGTTTCACTCTGTTTTCTCCTATAGGGATACATGTATTTGGAACTCTAAATCAAACACGGTTTGTGCTAGCTCTTTGAAACTTGACACCATAAAGCAGTTTCAAGTTCTATCTCTATGGTTTGTTTGCTGTTGATGTAACCCTAAGCAGAGACTGGCGAGAATCACTTTCATGGAAAGGGCCTGCCAAGCTTCCAAAAACTACGAGTTGCCTGAAATCTCAGCACACACATTTTCACCCAATCTTGATGAAACTTTCAGGTAATGATCAGTACACCAATCCCACTTGGCTCGCCAAATTTCGTTCTTCTAGGTGAAACCGTTCGTTGGCAGTAACCGGTTTCATTTGGAGGTTTCAATCTGTTTTCTCGTATAGGGATACATGTATTTGGAACTCTAAATCAAACACGGTTTGTGCTAGCTCTTTGAAACTTGACACCATAAAGCAGTTTCAAGTTCTATCTCTATGGTTTGTTTGCTGTTGATGTAGCCCTAAGCAGAGATTGGCGAGAATCACTTTCATGGAAAGGGCCTGCCAAGCTTCCAAACAACTACGAGTTGCCTGAAATCTCAGCACACACTTTTTCACCCAATCTTGATGAAACTTTCAGTTAATGATCAGTACACCATTCCCACTTGGCTCGCCAAATTTCGTTCTTCTAGGTGAAACCGTTAGTTGGCAGTAACCAGTTTCATTTTGAGGTTTCACTCTGTTTTCTCCTATAGGGATACATGTATTTGGAACTCTAAATCAAACACGGTTTGTGCTAGCTCTTTGAAACTTGACACCATAAAGCAGTTTCAAGTTCTATCTCTATGGTTTGTTTGCTGTTGATGTAGCCCTATGCAGAGACTGGCGAGAATCACTTTAATGGAAAGGGCCTGCCAAGCTTCCAAAAAACTACGAGTTGCCTGAAATCTCAGCACACACTTTTTCACCCAATCTTGATGAAACTTTCAGGTAATGATCAGTACACCAATCCCACTTGGCTCGCCAAATTTCGTTCTTCTAGGTGAAACCGTTCGTTGGCAGTAACCGGTTTCATTTGGAGGTTTCACTCTGTTTTCTCCTATAGGGATACATGTATTTGGAACTCTAAATCAAACACGGTTTGTGCTAGCTTTTTGAAACTTGACACCATAAAGCAGTTTCAAATTCTATCTCTATGGTTTGTTTGCTGTTGATGTAGCATTAAGCAGAGACTGGCGAGAATCACTTTCATGGAAAGGGCCTGTTACGCTTCCAAAAAACTACGAGTTGCCTGAAATCTCAACACACACTTTTTGACCCAATCTTTATGATACTTTCAGGTAATGGTCAGTACACCAATCTCACTTGGCTCGCCAAATTTCGTTCTTCTAGGTGAAACCGTTCGTTGGTAGTAACCGGTTTCATTTGGAGGTTTCACTCTGTTTTCTCCTATGGGGATACATGTATTTGGAACTCTAAATCAAACAAGGTTTGTGCTAGCTCTTTGAAACTTGACACCATAAAGCAGTTTCAAGTTCTATCTCTATGGTTTGTTTGCTGTTGATGTAGCCCTAAGCAGAGACTGGCGAGAATCACTTTCATGGAAAGGGCCTGCCAAGCTTCCAAACAACTACGAGTTGCCTGAAATCTCAGCACAAACTTTTTCACCCAATCTTGATGAAACTTTTAGGTAATGATCAGTACACCAATCCCACTTGGCTCGCAAAATTTCGTTCTTCTAGGTGAAACCGTTCGTTGGCAGTAACCGCTTTCATTTTGAGGTTTCACTCTGTTTTCTCCTATAGGGATACATGTATTTGGAACTCTAAATCAAACACGGTTTGTGCTAGCTCTTTGAAACTTGACACCATAAAGCAGTTTCAAGTTCTATCTCTATGGTTTGTTTGCTGTTGATGTAGCCCTAAGCAGAGACTGGCCAAAATCACTTTCATGGAAAGGGCCTGCCAAGCTTCCAAAAAACTACGAGTTGCCTGAAATCTCAGCACACACTTTTTCACCCAACCTTGATGAAACTTTCAGGTAATGATCAGTACACCAATCCCACTTGGCTCGCCAAATTTCGTTCTTCTAGGTGAAACCGTTCGTTGGCAGTAACCGGTTTCATTTGGAGGTTTCACTCTGTTTTCTCCTATAGGGATACATGTATTTGGAACTCTAAATCAAACACGGTTTGTGCTAGCTTTTTGAAACTTGACACCATAAAGCAGTTTCAAATTCTATCTCTATGGTTTGTTTGCTGTTGATGTAGCCCTAAGCAGAGACTGGCGAGAATCACTTTCATGGATAGGGCCTGCCAAGCTTCCAAAAAACTACGAGTTGCCTGAAATCTCAGCACACACTTTTTCACCCAATCTTGATGAAACTCTCAGGTAATGATCAGTACACCAATCCCACTTGGCTCGCCAAATTTCGTTCTTCTAGGTGAAACCGTTCGTTGGCAGTAAACGGTTTCATTTTGAGGTTTCACTCTGTTTTCTCCTATAGGGATACATGTATTTGGAACTCTAAATCAAACACGGTTTGTGCTAGCTCTTTGAAACTTGACACCATAATGCAGTTTCAAGTTCTATCTCTATGGTTTGTTTGCTGTTGATGTAGCCCTAAGCAGAGACTGGCGAGAATCACTTTCATGGAAAGGGCCTGCCAAGCTTCCAAAAAACTACGAGTTGCCTGAAATCTCAGCACACACTTTTTCACCCAATCTTGATGAAACTTTCAGGTAATGATCAGTACACCAATCCCACTTGGCTCGCCAAATTTCGTTCTTCTAGGTGAAACCGTTCGTTGGCAGTAACCGGTTTCATTTGGAGGTTTCACTCTGTTTTCTCCTATAGGGATACATGTATTTGGAACTCTAAATCAAACACGGTTTGTGCAGGCTTTTTGAAACTTGACACCATAAAGCAGTTTCAAATTCTATCTCTATGGTTTGTTTGCTGTTGATGTAGCCCTAAGCAGAGACTGGCGAGAATCACTTTCATGGAAAGGGCCTGTTACGCTTCCAAAAAACTACGAGTTGCCTGAAATCTCAACACACACTTTTTCACCCAATCTTGATGATACTTTCAGGTAATGGTCAGTACACCAATCTCACTTGGCTCGCCAAATTTCGTTCTTCTAGGTGAAACCGTTCGTTGGTAGTAACCGGTTTCATTTGGAGGTTTCACTCTGTTTTCTCCTATGGGGATACATGTATTTGGAACTCTAAATCAAACAAGGTTTGTGCTAGCTCTTTGAAACTTGACACCATAAAGCAGTTTCAAGTTCTATCTCTATGGTTTGTTTGCTGTTGATGTAGCCCTAAGCAGAGACTGGCGAGAATCACTTTCATGGAAAGGGCCTGCCAAGCTTCCAAAAAACTACGAGTTGCCTGAAATCTCAGCACACACTTTTTCACCCAATCTTGATGAAACTTTTAGGTAATGATCAGTACACCAATCCCACTTGGCTCGCAAAATTTCGTTCTTCTAGGTGAAACCGTTCGTTGGCAGTAACCGCTTTCATTTTGAGGTTTCACTCTGTTTTCTCCTATAGGGATACATGTATTTGGAACTCTAAATCAAACACGGTTTGTGCTAGCTCTTTGAAACTTGACACCATAAAGCAGTTTCAAGTTCTATCTCTATGGTTTGTTTGCTGTTGATGTAGCCCTAAGCAGAGACTGGCGAGAATCACTTTCATGGAAAGGGCCTGCCAAGCTTCCAAAAAACTACGAGTTGCCTGAAATCTCAGCACACACTTTTTCACCCAACCTTGATGAAACTTTCAGGTAATGATCAGTACACCAATCCCACTTGGCTCGCCAAATTTCGTTCTTCTAGGTGAAACCGTTCGTTGGCAGTAACCGGTTTCATTTTGAGGTTTCACTCTGTTGTCTCCTATAGGGATACATGTATTTGGAACTCTAAATCAAACACGGTTTGTGCTAGCTCTTTGAAACTTGACACCATAAAGCAGTTTCAAGTTCTATCTCTATGGTTTGTTTGCTGTTGATGTAGCCCTAAGCAGAGACTGGCGAGAATCACTTTCATGGAAAGGGCCTGCCAAGCTTCCAAAAAACTACGAGTTGCCTGAAATCTCAGCACACACTTTTTCACCCAATCTTGATGAAACTTTCAGGTAATGATCTGTACACCAATCCCACTTGGCTCGCAAAATTTCCTTCTTCTAGGTGAAACCGTATGTTGGCAGTAACCGGTTTCATTTGGAGGTTTCACTCTGTTTTCTCCTATAGGGATACATGTATTTGGAACTCTAAATCAAACACGGTTTGTGCTAGCTCTTTGAAACTTGACACCATAAAGCAGTTTCAAGTTCTATCTCTATGGTTTGTTTGCTGTTGATGTGGCCCTAAGCAGAGACTGGCGAGAATCACTTTCATGGAAAGGTCCTGCCAAGCTTCCAAAAAACTACGAGTTGCCTGAAATCTCAGCACACACTTTTTCACCCAATCTTGATGAAACTTTCTGGTAATGATCAGTACACCAATCCCACTTGGCTCGCCAAATTTCGTTCTTCTAGGTGAAACCGTTCGTTGGCAGTAACCGGTTTCATTTTGAGGTTTCACTCTGTTTTCTCCTATAGGGATACATGTATTTGGAACTCTAAATCAAACACGGTTTGTGCTAGCTCTTTGAAACTTGACACCATAAAGCAGTTTCAAGTTCTATCTCTATGGTTTGTTTGCTGTTGATGTAGCCCTGGGCAGAGACTGGCGAGAATCACTTTCATGGAAAGGGCCTGCCAAGCTTCCAAAAAACTACGAGTTGCCTGAAATCTCAGCACACATTTTTTCACCCAACCTTGATGAAACTTTCAGGTAATGATCAGTACACCTATCCCACTTGGCTCGCCAAATCTCGTTCTTCTAGGTGAAACCGTTCGTTGGCAGTAACCGGTTTCATTTTGAGGTTTCACTCTGTTTTCTCCTATAGGGATACATGTATTTGGAACTCTAAATCAAACACGGTTTGTGCTAGCTCTTTGAAACTTGACACCATAAAGCAGTTTCAAGTTCTATCTCTATGGTTTGTTTGCTGTTGATGTAGCCCTAAGCAGAGACTGGCGAGAATCACTTTCATGGAAAGGGCCTGCCAAGCTTCCAAAAAACTACGAGTTGCCTGAAATCTCAGCACACACTTTTTCACCCAATCTTGATGAAACTTTCAGGTAATGATCAGCACACCAATTCTACTTGGCTCGAAAAATTTCGTTCTTCTAGATGAAACCGTTCATTGGCAGTAACCGGTTTCATTTTGAGGTTTCACTCTGTTTTCTTCTATAGGGATACATGTATTTGGAACTCTAAATCAAACACGGTTTGTGCTAGCTCTTTGAAACTTGACACCATAAAGCAGTTTCAAGTTCTATCTTGATGGTTTGTTTGCTGTTGATGTAGCCCTAAGCAGAGACTGGCGAGAATCACTTTCATGGAAAGGGCCTGCCAAGCTTCCAAAAAACTACGAGTTGCCTGAAATCTCAGCACACACTTTTTCACCCAACCTTGATGAAACTTTCAGGTAATGATCAGTACACCAATCCCACTTGGCTCGCCAAATTTCGTTCTTCTAGGTGAAACCGTTCGTTGGCAGTAACCGGTTTCATTTGGAGGTTTCACTCTGTTGTCTCCTATAGGGATACATGTATTTGGAACTCTAAATCAAACACGGTTTGTGCTAGCTCTTTGAAACTTGACACCATAAAGCAGTTTTCAAGTTCTATCTGTATGGTTTGTTTGCTGTTGATGTAGCCCTAAGCAGAGACTGGCGAGAATCACTTTCATGGAAAGGGCCTGCCAAGCTTCCAAAAAACTACGAGTTGCCTGAAATCTCAGCACACACTTTTTCACCCAATCTTGATGAAACTTTCAGGTAATGATCAGTACACCAATCCCACTTGGCTCGCCAAATTTCCTTCTTCTAGGTGAAACCGTTCGTTGGCAGTAACCGCTTTCATTTTGAGGTTTCACTCTGTTTTCTCCTATAGGGATACATGTATTTGGAACTCTAAATCAAACACGGTTTGTGCTAGCTCTTTGAAACTTGACACCATAAAGCAGTTTCAAGTTCTATCTCTATGGTTTGTTTGCTGTTGATGTAGCCCTAAGCAGAGACTGGCGAGAATCACTTTCATGGAAAGGGCCTGCCAAGCTTCCAAAAAACTACGAGTTGCCTGAAATCTCAGCACACACTTTTTCACCCAATCTTGATGAAACTTTCAGGTAATGATCAGTACACCAATCCCACTTGGCTCGCCAAATTTCGTTCTTCTAGTTGAAACCGTTCGTTGGCAGTAACCGGTTTCATTTTGAGGTTTCACTCTGTTTTCTCCTATAGGGATACATGTATTTGGAACTCTAAATCAAACACGGTTTGTGCTAGCTCTTTGAAACTTGACACCATAAAGCAGTTTCAAGTTCTATCTCTATGGTTTGTTTGCTGTTGATGTAGCCCTAAGCAGAGACTGGCGAGAATCACTTTCATGGAAAGGGCCTGCCAAGCTTCCAAAAAACTACGAGTTGCCTGAAATCTCAGCACACACTTTTTCACCCAATCTTGATGAAACTTTCAGGTAAAGATAAGAACACCAATCCAACTTGGCTCGCCAAATTTCGTTCTTCTAGGTGAAACCGTTCGTTGGCAGTAACCGGTTTCATTTTGAGGTTTCACTCTGTTTTCTCCTATAGGGATACATGTATTTGGAACTCTAAATCAAACACGGTTTGTGCTAGCTCTTTGAAACTTGACACCATAAAGCAGTTTCAAGTTCTATCTCTATGGTTTGTTTGCTGTTGATGTAGCCCTAAGCAGAGACTGGCGAGAATCACTTTCATTGAAAGGGCCTGCCAAGGTTCCAAAAAACTACGAGTTGCCTGAAATCTCAGCACACACTTTTTCACCCAATCTTGATGAAACTTTCAGGTAATGATCAGTACACCAATCCCACTTGGTCGCCAAATTTCCTTCTTCTAGGTGAAACCGTTCGTTGGCAGTAACCGGTTTCATTTTGAGGTTTCACTCTGTTTTCTCCTATAGGGATACATGTATTTGGAACTCTAAATCAAACACGGTTTGTGCTAGCTCTTTGAAACTTGACACCATAAAGCAGTTTCAAGTTCTATCTCTATGGTTTGTTTGCTGTTGATGTAGCCCTAAGCAGAGACTGGCGAGAATCACTTTCATGGAAAGGGCCTGCCAAGCTTCCAAAAAACTACGAGTTGCCTGAAATCTCAGCACACACTTTTTCACCCAATCTTGATGAAACTTTCAGGTAATGATCAGCACACCAATTCTACTTGGCTCGAAAAATTTCGTTCTTCTAGATGAAACCGTTCATTGGCAGTAACCGGTTTCATTTTGAGGTTTCACTCTGTTTTCTCCTATAGGGATACATGTATTTGGAACTCTAAATCAAACACGGTTTGTGCTAGCTCTTTGAAACTTGACACCATAAAGCAGTTTCAAGTTCTATCTTGATGGTTTGTTTGCTGTTGATGTAGCCCTAAGCAGAGACTGGCGAGAATCACTTTCATGGAAAGGGCCTGCCAAGCTTCCAAAAAACTACGAGTTGCCTGAAATCTCAGCACACACTTTTTCACCCAACCTTGATGAAACTTTCAGGTAATGATCAGTACACCAATCCCACTTGGCTCGCCAAATTTCGTTCTTCTAGGTGAAACCGTTCGTTGGCAGTAACCGGTTTCATTTGGAGGTTTCACTCTGTTTTCTCCTATAGGGATACATGTATTTGGAACTCTAAATCAAACACGGTTTGTGCTAGCTCTTTGAAACTTGACACCATAAAGCAGTTTCAAGTTCTGTCTGTATGGTTTGTTTGCTGTTGATGTAGCCCTAAGCAGAGACTGGCGAGAATCACTTTCATGGAAAGGGCCTGCCAAGCTTCCAAAAAACTACGAGTTGCCTGAAATCTCAGCACACACTTTTTCACCCAATCTTGATGAAACTTTCAGGTAATGATCAGTACACCAATCCCACTTGGCTCGCCAAATTTCCTTCTTCTAGGTGAAACCGTTCGTTGGCAGTAACCGGTTTCATTTTGAGGTTTCACTCTGTTTTCTCCTATAGGGATACATGTATTTGGAACTCTAAATCAAACACGGTTTGTGCTAGCTCTTTGAAACTTGACACCATAAAGCAGTTTCAAGTTCTATCTCTATGGTTTGTTTGCTGTTGATGTAGCCCTAAGCAGAGACTGGCGAGAATCACTTTCATGGAAAGGGCCTGCCAAGCTTCCAAATAACTACGAGTTGCCTGAAATCTCAGCACACACTTTTTCACCCAATCTTGATGAAACTTTCAGGTAATGATCAGTACACCAATCCCACTTGGCTCGCCAAATTTCGTTCTTCTAGGTGAAACCGTTCGTTGGCAGTAACCGGTTTCATTTGGAGGTTTCACTCTGTTTTCTCCTATAGGGATACATGTATTTGGAACTCTAAATCAAACACGGTTTGTGCTAGCTCTTTGAAACTTGACACCATAAAGCAGTTTCAAGTTCTATCTCTATGGTTTGTTTGCTGTTGATGTAGCCCTAAGCAGAGACTGGCGAGAATCACTTTCATGGAAAGGGCCTGCCAAGCTTCCAAAAAACTACGAGTTGCCTGAAATCTCAGCACACACTTTTTCACCCAATCTTGATGAAACTTTCAGGTAATGATCAGTACACCAATCCCACTTGGCTCGCCAAATTTCCTTCTTCTAGGTGAAACCGTTCGTTGGCAGTAACCGCTTTCATTTTGAGGTTTCACTCTGTTTTCTCCTATAGGGATACATGTATTTGGAACTCTAAATCAAACACGGTTTGTGCTAGCTCTTTGAAACTTGACACCATAAAGCAGTTTCAAGTTCTATCTCTATGGTTTGTTTGCTGTTGATGTAGCCCTAAGCAGAGACTGGCGAGAATCACTTTCATGGAAAGGGCCTGCCAAGCTTCCAAAAAACTACGAGTTGCCTGAAATCTCAGCACACACTTTTTCACCCAATCTTGATGAAACTTTCAGGTAAAGATAAGAACACCAATCCCACATGGCTCACCAAATTTCGTTCTTCTAGGTGAAACCGTTCGTTGGCAGTAACCGGTTTCATTTTGAGGTTTCACTCTGTTTTCTCCTATAGGGATACATGTATTTGGAACTCTAAATCAAACACGGTTTGTGCTAGCTCTTTGAAACTTGACACCATAAAGCAGTTTCAAGTTCTATCTCTATGGTTTGTTTGCTGTTGATGTAGCCCTAAGCAGAGACTGGCGAGAATCACTTTCATTGAAAGGGCCTGCCAAGCTTCCAAAAAACTACGAGTTGCCTGAAATCTCAGCACACACTTTTTCACCCAATCTTGATGAAACTTTCAGGTAATGATCAGTACACCAATCCCACTTGGCTCGCCTAATTTCGTTCTTCTAGGTGAAACCGTTCGTTGGCAGTAACCGGTTTCATTTTGAGGTTTCACTCTGTTTTCTCCTATACGGATACATGTATTTGGAACTCTAAATCAAACACGGTTTGTGCTAGCTCTTTGAAACTTGACACCATAAAGCAGTTTCAAGTTCTATCTCTATGGTTTGTTTGCTGTTGATGTAGCCCTAAGCAGAGACTGGCGAGAATCACTTTCATGGAAAGGGCCTGCCAAGCTTCCAAAAAACTACGAGTTGCCTGAAATCTCAGCACACACTTTTTCACCCAATCTTGATGAAACTTTCAGGTAATTATCAGCACACCAATCCTACTTGGCTCGAAAAATTTCGTTCTTCTAGATGAAACCGTTCATTGGCAGTAACCGGTTTCATTTTGAGGTTTCACTCTGTTTTCTCCTATAGGGATACATGTATTTGGAACTCTAAATCAAACATGGTTTGTGCTAGCTCTTTGAAACTTGACACCATAAAGCAGTTTCAAGTTCTATCTCTATGGTTTGTTTGCTGTTGATGTAGCCCTAAGCAGAGACTGGCGAGAATCACTTTCATGGAAAGGGCCTGCCAAGCTTCCAAAAAATTACGAGTTGCCTGAAATCTCAGCACACACTTTTTCACCCAATCTTGATGAAACATTCAGGTCATGATTAGTACACCAATCCCACTTGGCTCGCCAAATTTCGTTCTTCTAGGTGAAACCGTTCGTTGGCAGTAACCGGATTCATTTGGAGGTTTCACTCTGTTGTCTCCTATAGGGATACATGTATTTGGAACTCTAAATCAAACACGGTTTGTGCTAGCTCTTTGAAACTTGACACCATAAAGCAGTTTCAAGTTCTATCTCTATGGTTTGTTTGCTGTTGATGTAGCCCTAAGCAGAGACTGGCGAGAATCACTTTCATGGAAAGGGCCTGCCAAGCTTCCAAAAAACTACGAGTTGCCTGAAATCTCAGCACACACTTTTTCACCCAATCTTGATGAAACTTTCAGGTAATGATCAGTACACCAATCCCACTTGGCTCGCCAAATTTCCTTCTTCTAGGTGAAACAGTTCGTTGGCAGTAACCGGTTTCATTTTGAGTTTTCACTCTGTTTTCTCCTATAGGGATACATGTATTTGGAACTCTAAATCAAACACGTTTTGTGCTAGCTCTTTGAAACTTGACACCATAAAGCAGTTTCAAGTTCTTTCTCTATGGTTTGTTTGCTGTTGATGTAGCCCTAAGCAGAGACTGGCGAGAATCACTTTCATGGAAAGGGCCTGCCAAGCTTCCAAAAAACTAGAGTTGCCTGAAATCTCAGCACACACTTTTTCACCCAATCTTGATGAAACTTTCAGGTAATTATCAGCACACCAATCCTACTTGGCTCGAAAAATTTCGTTCTTCTAGGTGAAACCGTTCATTGGCAGTAACCGGTTTCATTTTGAGGTTTCACTCTGTTTTCTCCTATAGGGATACATGTATTTGGAACTCTAAATCAAACATGGTTTGTGCTAGCTCTTTGAAACTTGACACCATAAAGCAGTTTCAAGTTCTATCTCTATGGTTTGTTTGCTGTTGATGTAGCCCTAAGCAGAGACTGGCGAGAATCACTTTCATGGAAAGGGCCTGCCAAGCTTCCAAAAAATTACGAGTTGCCTGAAATCTCAGCACACACTTTTTCACCCAATCTTGATGAAACTTTCAGGTAATGATCAGTACACCAATCCCACTTGGCTCGCCAAATTTCGTTCTTCTAGGTGAAACCGTTCGTTGGCAGTAACCGGTTTCATTTGGAGGTTTCACTCTGTTGTCTCCTATAGGGATACATGTATTTGGAACTCTAAATCAAACACGGTTTGTGCTAGCTCTTTGAAACTTGACACCATAAAGCAGTTTCAAGTTCTATCTCTATGGTTTGTTTGCTGTTGATGTAGCCCTAAGCAGAGACTGGCGAGAATCACTTTCATGGAAAGGGCCTGCCAAGCTTCCAAAAAACTACGAGTTGCCTGAAATCTCAGCTCACACTTTTTCACCCAATCTTGATGAAACTTTCAGGTAATGATCAGTACACCAATCCCACTTGGCTCGCCAAATTTCCTTCTTCTAGGTGAAACCGTTCGTTGGCAGTAACCGGTTTCATTTTGAGGTTTCACTCTGTTTTCTCCTATAGGGATA